>NW_012286152.1:0-226767 GCF_000151885.1 Dipodomys ordii
CATCAAGGCATTGTGATGCTATAATGATTATTTGGTCACAATATATTTCTGATATCAACCCACCTGCCACATTTGAAATAGAATGTAATCACAGAACAGGCAATCCAATGTATCTGTGACATCACAATGAACATGTGATGTGATAATGCTATGATGTCATTGCTTTTTGATGTCACAATTGGCTGACATTGTCATAATGACAATGTGATGTTACACTGGTAATAATGTCACAAAGTGTTTGCGATGTTAAAATGGCATGTATGATCTCAATTGTTCATTAGCTAAAAATGAGGGTATGGGTACACAAATGGCCTGTGATGTCACAAAGGCCATGCATTCTTTCAAAGCTTCTGAGGTGATAATAGGTTTGGAATGTCACCATGTGATCATGGTGACACAATGACAATATGATATCACAATGAGTTTGTGATGTGACCGCAGTGATGAGGTCAAAATGGGTTAATGGTATCTCATCAAGTTTCTAATATAACAATTACATATACAATCTCAATTTCTTATAATTCACTATGAGAATGCTATAATAACTAGTGGAGCCAGAATTATCTGTGGGAGCCGTTAATCATTGTAAATTCTTGGCCTGGCCCACCGGAGAGTGTGGGGAATACTACCAAAGGTGGAGGTGTCAAGCCTCACATGGTGAGCTGTCAAGAAGTGATTGAACATTGGGCAGTTTGGGAAGTGAAAGTGGCAAACTGTTAGGGAGAAGACCCGTTGGAGTGAGGAGGGGTACAAACTATATGTAAGTTGCATTTTCAGAGCATTGGAAGGGGAGATAAAAATGAGAGCTACCTGGTAGGAAGAAAGTGGTAAGACAGCAGGAAGTGAAAAACCTGAGAAGAGAGGAAGCAGAAAAATGGTCATTAGGGCAGAGTAGAGCAGGCCTGTGGAGACTGGAGAGGCCTGAAGAGAAGAAGGAAGTGGTGGAAGGGAAAAAGCGAAAGACCAGAAAGGAAGAACAGGTCTGTAGCGAAGGAGGGAGTAATGGAAAAGTTAAAAGCCTTGCCCATTGAGGTTTGGAGCTTTGGAGATCATAATGTTTTGGCTGGTGGTTTGTAGACCAATTAAGATAGGGTGGGGCTGCCCACTGGAGATCTGAGTTTTGGTGGTCAAGACTGATCCTGGACCTGGTTAACCAGTCCAGAATAAGGTAATCACAGTCTCCTTTCTAGTGTAAATTGATTTCTTTTATTAAATATGACACAATGGTTTGTCTCCTTGCCTCAGTGGTAATAAGTACGCGAGTGCACAGAAAGAGGTTGAAGTCTCAGAGGCTATGAAGTTTTTTAAGATGTAATGTGGCCATAATAGGTTTGTAAAAACACAATGGGACAGTGAAATAACAATGCCAATACCACAATATCATGTCAAAATAATGCTTTGATACCACAATTAGTTGTTGATACCATTCTCATGACGAGGACACAATAAGTATGTGATGTCACAATAAGTTCATGATGTCAGAGTGGCATGGGATTTCTCAATTGTCATTAATTGACAATGAAAATATGAGTTCAAAAAGAGACTGTAATGTCTCCAAAGGCATGCGTTGTCATAAATGTGATGCCATTAAAACAGCTTTGTGATGTCACAATGTGACACAATGGTCATGACATCTGGCAGTATGATGTCATAAGGGATATCTGATATCACATGTCAAACCAGAAATATGACATTGAAAACAGATTATAAGCTCACAAAGGCCCTACTGTATAACCATGGCAGCAAGTCACAAAACTTACAAGGCCAGGACTGGTTGTGAGGGAACAGCAGGTTAATGATATCACAATGGCAATGTGATGTCACAAAGGATTGTGGTATCACAATGGTTATATTGTCAAAATGGGTTTCTGAAAGAGTGAATTCACTGAATAGGCCTTCACACTGTTAAGTCATACCAATTTCACTGTGATTTATAATGCTATGATGCCATTGTTGTTTGGTGATGTCACAATGAGCTGATGGTGTCATAATGACAATTTGGTGTCACTGCTGATTTATGATGTTACAATGGTTATGAGGTCACATTATGTTTCTGATATCAACACACATATCAAATTTGAAATAGAATGAAAAAGCCGGGTGCCGGTGGCTCATGCCTGTAAACCTAGCTACTCAGGAGGCTGAGATCTGAGGATCGCAATTCAAAGCCAGCTCAGGCAGGAATGTCTATGAGACTCTTATCTCCAATGAAAACCACTAGAAAACCAGAAGTGGCTCTGTGGCTCAAGCGATAGAGTGCTCACCTTGAGCTGAAGAACATGGACAGCACCCAAGCCCAGAGTTCAAGCCCCAAGACCGAAAAAAAAAGATTAAAAACAGCCATTCATAATCTTGTTATAACATCACAATGGCAGTGTGATCTCATAATGCTATCTTGTTATTGTAGATTTGTGTTGTCAAAAGTAGTTCATGCTGCCATAATGACAATATTATGTTACACTGGTGATGTCACAAAGGGTTCGTGATGTTACAATGGCATGTTTGATATCAATTGTCAGTTCATAATGAGGGTATAGTTACACAAAGGTACTGTGATGTCACAAAGGCCATGTGTTTTTTTCAAAGGTGCTAAGAGGTCCTAATGGGTTTGGGATGTTACAATGTGATAGTGATGTCAAATGGCAATGAAAGCTCACAATGGGTTTGTGATGTCACATTGTTGATGAAATCAAATATTTTGTGAAATCACATCTCATAATCACATGTCCACTTTCAGTTGCTACTATTTCACAATGAGGATAAGAGTGCACAGAAGAAGACTGAAGTATAAAAGGCTATGAATTTTCTAAAATGCTATGAAGTCACAGTAGGTTTTTGAAAACACAGTGGAACAGTGACATCACAATGGCAATGTGATGTTGCAATATGATGACTTAATAATGTTTTGATATCACAATTGGTGATGCCACACTGGTGATCAGTTTACAAGAGGTGTGTGATGTCACAATGGGTTGGTGATATCAAAAGACACATGTGATCTCAATTGTCATAAACCCACAATCAGAATATGAGCTCACAAAGGGACTGTGATGTCTCCAAAGGCATGCGTTGTCACAAAAGTGATGAAGTCCTAACAGGTGTTAGAATGTGAAAAAATGCTCATAACATCTATCAGTGTGATATCACCATGATCAAGATGTCACAATATTCGGGTATCACATTTCATACCTGGATTAGCTATGAGAGGATTGGAATTTCACATTGGGTTAGTGATATCACTATGGACATGTAGGGTCATGAAGGGAGTGTGCTACCACAATGGCTATTAGATCACAATGTGTTTCTACTCTAATAGGTTTGTGCTGTCACAATTGGTTGGAAATGTCACAATGGCATGCCGGATCTCAAATGTCATTAATTCACAATGAAGATATGAGTTCACAAAGGGACTGTGTTGTCTCCAATGTCATGTGTTGGCACAAATGTGATGAAACCCTAACAAATTTGTGAGTTCACAATGTGACACCATGCTCTTGATGTTTATCAATGTGATGTCACAATATTCATGTCAGAGTCAATTTCTGATATCATATGTCATACCTGAATTATTATGAGTTTGAAAGCAGATTATAAGACTAATAAAGGCCTAAAATATCCTAATGGCAGCATATTGCACAAGTTATGACTAAAAACTCATGGTCTTTGGAACTTAAGATTCTTTCTTTGAAATTGTATCCTCATTGTGAACTAGTATAATTTTAAATTGGACATGTCATTGTGATATTACAAACTCATAGTGACCTCACAAACTCATTGTGACCTTATCACCACTGTGACATCACAAAACCATTGTGACATCACATTGCTGTTATGCCTTCACAATCACATTGTGACATCACAAAGCTATTGTGAACTCTTGAGATGTACAAGTCGTTATGTCGAAAATGAACTTTACAACTTTCGTGCGGAAGGGGGAGCAGGGAGGATTGGGTGAGGGGACAGGGGAAGGGTGGGAAGAGTTGGGAAGGGGAAACAAAGAGGAGGCTACAATGCTTGATAAGAAATGTAATCGTTATCTTGCCCATGTAATTGTAACCCCTCTATACAGTATTTTCACACAAAAAACATGAAAAAAGAAGAAAAAAAACAACACATGACCTCTGTGCCATCACAGACCCTTTGTGTACTCATATATTCATAGTGAACTAATGAAAATTGTTATCACCCATAGAATTGTATCATCACAAATACTTGTGCAATAATTATGACTATAAAATCACATTGTCATCATGACACCACCATTCATTGTGACATCACCAAATCCCAATGACACCATACCATATTTTTCTTTTTTTTCTTCTGTGAGTTTTTTATAGTAAATACAGTGTACAGAAGGATTACAGTTACATGAGCATGGTAATGAGTACATATACTATCAACCATTGCTGCCCTGACATCACATTTTCATTTTCATGTCATAGACCCATTTCTAATGCCTACTCTTCGATTTTATTCTCTCTCAAATGTGCCATCTGCGTTGATATCAGGAAACTATTATGAACTCATAACCTTTGTGACATCAAAATCTCTTTGTCCAGCACATTGCCTTTGTTATATCACTAACCCACTGTGACATCAAATACCTCTCCTGTTCTCATAATTTTGTGACATGCCATTGTGATATCTTTGGCGTTTTGTGAGTTGAAAATCTGTGTTCAATCTCGTATTTCAGATATGACATGAGATATCTAAAATCCAGTGTAACATCATGATTTCACACCGCTGGACATCATAACCATTGTGTCACTTTGTGACATCTCAGACCTGTTAGTTCTTCAGCTTGTTCACTACATATGGTGTGCTGACAACAGAATCCCTTCCCAGACTCATATACTCATTGTGTGTTAATGACAATTGAGATCCCACATGCCATTGTGCCATCCCCAACCCCTTGGGACATCTCAAATCTATTGCGACCTCCTCATCAGTATTGCATCACCAATTGTGACATCAAAACATTCTTATAACATGATGGTGAGATATCACATTGTCATTGTGAAATCAATGTCCCATTCGGTTTTCACATAGTATGAACCCATACTATGGAGCTTCTTCTATCACATGGTATCCTCATATTGAATTATGAGTTATTGAAATTTGATATATCATTCTGATATTACAAGCAAACTGTGACATCACAAAACCATTGTGACCTCATCACCACTGTGACATCAAAAACCCAATGGGATATCTCATTTCCATTGTGACATTATGGATCACATTATGCCATCCCAAACCTATTATGACCTCTTACCACCTTTGAAAACACTCATGACCTCTGTGACATCACAGAACTTTTTGTATCCATATTCTCACGGGGAATGAATTAAAACTGACATCAGATATACCATTGAAACATAACAAATCCTTTCTGACATAATCATAATTGTGACATCATGTTGCCATTATGACAAGATCAGCTCATTTTGACATGTAAAACTACAATGACATCATAGCATTGTAACATCACATTGACATTCTGATTTCACAGACACTTTATTTCATTCTATTTCTAATGTGGCATGTCAGTTGATACCAGAAATCCATTGTGAGTTCATGACCATTGTGATATCACGATGCCTTACTAGCATCACATTGCCAGTGTGATGTCACATTGCAAAATTGATGTCAAAAAGGGATTTTGATGTTACAGTGGTTATCACATCAAAATAAGTTTCTGATATCAACCCACATGCCACATTTCAAATACAATGAAATCACAGATTTGGCATTCATAATGTGACAATGATGTCTCAATGACAATGCCAAATGCTATGCTGTCATTATCATTTTGTGATGTCACCATAAGCTAATGATGTCATAACAACAATATAATGTCAACCTGGTTAGGATGTCACACAGGGTTTATTATCTTACAATGGTTATGAGGTTACAATGCGTTTCTGATATCGATATGCCACATTTGAAATAGAATGAAATCACAAGATATACATTCACAATGTGCCTATGACAGCAAAATGGCAATGCGATGTCATAATGCTACGATGTCACTGTAGCTTGGTGATGTCACAATGAACTGATGGTATCATAATGACAGTCTGATGTCACACTGCTGCTGATGTCACAAAAGGTTTATGATGTCACAGTTGCATGTCAGATCTTACTTGAAATTAGTTTATAATGAGGATATGAGAATGAAGTCACAATGACATAAACAAATGAACTGTGATGAAACAAAGGCCATGTTTTTTGTCAAACGTGCGAAGATTCCTAACAGGTTCTGGTTGTCAGAGTGTTAATGATATAAAAATGGGTTAGTGATGTCAAAACTAGTTTGCAATATCACATCTTATTTCAATTTTCAATTGCTACAAGTGCACAATGATACAAGTTCACGGAAGGAGATGATGTCTCAAAGGCCATTATTGTCTAAGATGTGATGAGATCATAATAGGTTTGTGAAAGCATGATGGTTCAGTAATATCACAATTGTAATATGATGTCAAATTTTAATGTCATAAGAGTCTTGTTATGTCACAATTAATGGGTGATGCCATAAGAGTGACCAGTTCAAAATAGTTTTGTGATGTCGCAGTAGAATGGCATTCCAGACCTCAATTGTCATTAAATCATAATGAATATATGGGTTTAGAATGGGATTGTGAGGATTCCAAAGTCATTTGTTGGCACAAGTGTGATGAAGTCAGAACAGATTTGAGATGTTACAATGTGACAAAATGGTGATTACATGTAGCAGTGTGATGTCACAATATTCTGAATATCACAGTATATTTCTAATATTTAATGTCATACCTGAAATAATATGAGGTAGAAAATAGATTGAGTTCTCAATGTGCCTAACACAGTGGCAACATGTCACAAAACTTATGAGGACAGGACATGTTTGAGTTGTCACAGTTGTTTAGAGATATCACAATGGCAATGTTATATCACAAAGGGATTGTCATGTCACAATGGTTATGAAGTCAAAATGTGTTTTTGATATGAACCCACATTTGAAATACAACGAAATCACATAATAAGCCTTCATAATGTATATATGTTGTCAAAATGACAATGTGGTGTCATAGTGGTATGATGTCATTACAGATTTGTGATGTCACAATGACCTGATGTTGTCATAATGACAATGTCATGTCACACCAATGATTATATTGTAAATGCTTTGTGATATTACAATGGCATATCTGATCTCAATTGATATTTCACAATGAGGATATGGATACACAAAGGGACTGTGATGTCACAAAGGCCATGCGTTTTTTCAAAGGTGCTAATGTTGTCATAATGGGTTTGGGTGGTAATCAAAGTGATTTTAATATCACAATAGCAATGTGATATCACAATAGCTTTGTGATGTCACATTGGGGATGATGTCACAATGGACAGGACAGGTTTGTGATGTCAGAACAAGTTAATGATATCACAATGGCACTGTGATTCAGAACGGGATTTTCATGTGGCAATGGCTTTGAGGTCACAATGGATTTCTGATATCCACCAATATTGCTAGCTTCTAATAGAATGAAATCACAAAATAGGAGTTCACAATATTTCTATAATGTCACTATGACATATAATGTCATAATATTATGATATTTAAGTTTAGTGATGTCAAAATGGCATGTCAAATCTTATTGGTAATTAAATTACCATGAGGATCCCAAAGGTTGCCATGTGTTGAGTCCTTCAAAGTCACATTGTGCTGAATCCATTACACAGGGTTCTTTGTGCTTTTTTTAAGTGTGCTGTGTGTTGTCATCCCAAATGATTCAATGTTCTGAGTACTTGAGAGGACAGTCACACACTCACACACACACTTTCACACACACACACACACACACACACACACACACACATACACACACACAGAGTTACCTTGCACCTGCTTGGCGTGTGAGGTGGATGGAGAAGAGTTTCCCCCAGTGGTTGTGCTGAGGGGATCTTCAATTCCCCCATGCAGCTGCTGGGCTTCGGAGGAAGCCCTGATCTGATTTGAGGTTGCTTCTGCCATGGCCTGGTAGCCTTAGGGCAGAGTCAGGGCAGCACAAAGCCAGGAGCAGGGGCATGCCCAAGGTGGGGAAGGAGTGTGACTGAAGGGAGGAAAGGGCATGGCTGAAGGGGCACATAGTTGCTGCAGCTAGGGGCACATGGGAGCTGGGATATTTGCGAAGCAGGAGCTGGGCAGACTGGGTGGGAAATGGGGGCAGAGAGAGAGCAGGCACATGTACCAGGGGTGGCAGCATCAATGGCAGGCCTCTGCTGCTGTCGGAGCACAGGTCAGGGCCAGGAGCACAGAGGACACAAAGACAGCACAGCAGGCACATCCCTCTCACAGCCACAGGGAGGCTCAGAGGCCAAGGAGGCCCTGAATCCAAGGCCCCTGCACCAGGAGCTCATCTGTGGAGGGGGCGAGCTCAGCGCTGCCACCTGCCAGCCCCTGCCCCGACACTTGTCCTGCCCTCCCTGTGACACCGGGTTTGAAACAGGTTGCTGCCTGCTTGGACCCATGGTGACCCTTGGAGTCATCCAGTAATGGTGCACCCCTGGCCTCCTTGCAGCCCTGACTTGGTCTCGGTCCCCACTGGAAGCCCCGCGGATCTGCACCTCACGACCTCCCCCTACCCTCCACCCCCAAGGGACCCAGACCCATGACTCCTGCCTCCTCTCTTGTGTCCCAAAGCACCTCCCCAGCACCAGGCAGGCCAGCCCTGACTCTGCCATAAATGCGCCCCAGGAGTGGAGGGTGGGGGTGTGGATGTTGATTCTGGGATCCCACCCCCATCCCTAGTGGACAGTGTCCCAGGAAAAGGGCAGATGCAGGGATGGGTGAAGAGGGGGCACGACTTAGCCCCTGGCCTAGAGCAATGGGAGACACAGAGCCATGCATCTGCACCCTTCCTCTCACTGGAGGGAACCTGGTAGCTTTAGTCAGAGGTGGGGAACAGCACCTCCACACCTGCCTTCTTGGGATATTTCCTTTTCTCTGGGGGTAGGGGGTGTTGGATGCAGAAGATAGGCCCTCCTTGATGTGTGAGCCCTTGTCTTTTGTGCTCTGTCACCTTTTTACCTGAGAAGGGTCCCACAAGAGCCCACTAGGGATGTGAAGGCACTGGGGGTCAGAGAGAAGGTGAATGTCTGGGAAGAACACGCCCCTCAAACACACTTACACCCTGCTTGTCCCCCCAATCCTGCTGTCAACAGCACTCACAGGGTGATCACATTTCCCAGCTCTGCCACCATCTGCTGGTGCTCCAGTTCCATCTGGTTTCCTCATCCTCCCGAAGTCACCCAGAAGCATCTAGGCTGGAAGTAGGAACTTCATCCATGTATGTAGTCTTTAGGACCCCATCCATTTACCCAACACTGCCCCCACCCCGGTCAGACACTTCTCTAGGGGCACCATGACCTCCTGCTTGTTTTCAGTCCAGGCTCTGAAGATCCACCTGTCTCAGGACTCCTTCACCCAGAGTCCTGGTCTAGTGTTTTGGTGAATGGGGAGTCAATGCTGGTTATTACCAATGGAAAGTGTCTGGCCCTGGAGAAAGGGAGAGGCAGGTGGTTGAGCATTATTGGAGCTGTGCTTCCTTGGGTCGAGCCCCTGGTTCTGACAAGGGAAATCCCATGCTCCAGCTTGTACATTGTGCCAGATGAGGAACCAACAAACTCAGGAGGAGCACTATTCTGAGTCTATGTGTGTGTGTGTGTGTGTGTGTGTGCATGAAAGAGACAGAGTGAGAGAGAGAGAGAGAGAGAGAGACTGTTCAGGTGAGTGATCAGTTGACAAATTGCAGGTGCTGCATGGATAACTCTACATGGATTGGTGTGTGTGTGTGTGTGTGTGTGTGTGTGTGTGTGTGTGTGTGTGTGTATTTGTTGTTCCTTTTTCATCAATGCCAAGTATGAGACCAGCCATAATTTTTGTTTTCACCTTCACTGTTTCATAGCTCCATTGGGGAAAATTTCAGTAGACGTTCCTTTCCACCTCACTTCCCCCTTTCCTATAACCCACAGTAACTGCTGAGCCTGGATGGGTCTCTTCTAGGAGGCCTGTGTGAACCTCAGATCAAAGTGGACACCTTCTGTCTTAAGCCTGAAGGCTTGTGAGACAAGTGTGACCACAGCTGCACTCTTCCAGCTAGACAGTCTGCTCTCCTTTGTATAGTTGGAGCTAACTCAAGGGTTGGGTGGATAATTGAAGGGGGGGTGTAGGGCAGGGGCTATAAATCTAGGACGGTCTGGGAAGTGGTGAATCGTGTGACATTGCAGATGGTTCACCACTACCGAGGATGAGAGGGTAACATTATCCAGGGCATTGACAGTGACCATGGGCATCTGTGCAGGGGGCTCTGGGATCCCACTGGTGGTGTGGATTCCTTCCCGGGAGAGTGCACTGATTTGATGTCCTCTCTGGTGTCCTGCAGACTCTAATCTGTGTCCTGCCTGTGCTGATTCCAGCTGTGCAGTTGTAGGAAAGTGCATTCCCCTTGCTGAAGCCTGCCCGTTATCAGGCCATGGCAGTTATCTAGGGCTTGCTGAATGCCAGTTTCTGTAACCTGCTGTGGGCTGTCTGGAAAGAAAAGGGGACTGCTAACTTTGGAACCCTTGAAATTTGATTGGGACAACTGGAATGCCAACTTTTCAAGGGTTTTTTTTTTTGAAGCTGGCAATTTCCACTAATGCCTGGGATTATGGGTCAAATTAGATGTACCATTTCAGCCAACAATCAATGACGTTCAAAGTATCACAAGCAGAGTTCCCAAGCCAGATGGTCTCCTGCTATGAATGTCATGCCTTGATTGCTTTTATGCAACAGCTGTTGATTCTCCTCTGACTCTCTCTAGTGTGACCACCACAGTTGAGTGAAGGGTTAAAGTACTTGAAACAGTGACCATTTGTTGCTTGTTTCAGAGCAGAGCAACATATGGTGCTAAACCACCTGGTTGTGTGCCTTTATAAGACCTGTAAATCCTTAGCTCAGGGCTCTCCTCCTGGGCTCTGCTGTGTCAGAGGGTAGGGCGAGGCCCGAGCTGCAGCCCATTTAAATAAAACAGCTGAGAGTCTGACTCTAGTGGTCTTCTTGGTGGGCGTCCTGCGGCCTAGGCATAACATTGAGAATGTCATGGGGAGAGGAGATTTTGACCTCACCATCCCTAGCCTGCCAGCTGTGAGTAGAGAGGATTCTCAGCATCTGCACTGGACTCTGGGAGATTCAGAAACCCAAGATGGTTCGAGGATCCTTTCTCTGCAACATGAAACTTGGGGGCCAGATGTGGTGGGCCATCCTGGCTGGCTCCAGGGGTAGGAGAGTAGGCCCCTTGAGACTGGCCTTCAGCTGATGGCCACCTCATTCACTCCTGAGTGGAGAATTGAGTGACACAGAGATGTTCAGCCACTGGCCAGAGATCTTTGAGAAGATAGGCATCCAAGAGGTCCCGGAATCCAGAGAGTACAGTGTGGATCATGTCTTCAGAGCCAAAACACTTAAGTTCGGTGGCACCAGAAGGCTGGGAAGAGGGAGGAGGGAGAACTGTGGGAGAGCTACATCAGGCTTTGCCCTGCCCACCAGCATGCTTACCTGAATGGGCTGGGACTTTTCTGTAGTATTTTTGTAGACAGATGCTCATTTATTTATCCAACAAAGAGTTACAGTGTGCGCCAAGCTCTGGAGGGGTCATAGACAATGAGAGTTTCCATTGCTGGTTCCACAGCACATGAAGAAACCTTGGTTTGAGCTGAATGCCGTGCTTCATGCCTGTCATCCTAGCTAAATAGGAGGCTGTGATGAGAGGATCGATGCTTGAGGTCCAGACAGGCAAGCCTGTAAGACTCTTATCTCCAACTACCAAAAAGAAAACACCAAGACGTAGCCTGTTGGCCTTGAGGCTCAGGGACAGAACCTAGGCTCAGAGTTCAAGGCCCAGGAGTAAGAGAAAAGAAGGAAAGAGAGAAACAGGAGGGAAGGCCGGATGGAGAAAAAGAAGAAAGGAAGGAAGAAGGGAGAACATGTGAGCCTTGGCTTGGAGTCCCTGGATCAAGGGTGCCAAATATTCACAATCTATTTGAGGACAATTTCAGAGCCTCAAGCCAGTATGTAGGACGATGCTTATTGACACCTCAGCAACTTTCAAACATCCAGGAGCTGTGTGGTAGCTGATTGCAGAGTGAAGCAGCCTTGGGTAGGCACTAGGACTCAGGGCGGGTCACCAGGCTTCAATCATCCCTGGAGCCAATGAGTTTATTTTCTGGTCTGATAAGAACAAGCTTCCCAAGGGCTAGGGAAGTATTGGTGTGAGGATGTGTCAGGGAGGGGGCAGCAAGTGATAAGAAGGAAGATGAAGAGGGAGGACAATCACAGGTAAGGAGTGACAGGACATTGGATCCATGACTTCACCTGACAACCTAGACCAAAAGTGATAGACCCTTGGACCCAGCCACAATGCTATTAAGAGTCCTGGCACATTGGTTCACCATTGACCACCTGACTATCGTCCACTGCAGGATGCCTGTGCAGTACATGCTTGGGGACTGGGACTTTTCAGGACTCAATCTGAAGTTGACACCCCGCCCCGTTCTTTCCTCCACCAGAGACAGAAGTAAGCTGGCCACTAGCACAGGACAGCCAGGGAATGAGGGTGGGAGTAAGAACCCTTGTTGCCTCAGACTTCCTCTAGGGGGCGGGAGGACCCCGTTATTGCCATTCTCAGAGGCAGAGATGGGTCTCTTTGCTGGCTCAGCCTTTAGTCTAGATGGCAGATCTGGGATTCAGAGAGGGCAGACTGAAGGTGGGGCAGGTTTGGATAGAGGCTGGTGGGAAAACCAGAGGCACTGGCCTCTGAGCAGGGTTGTTTTTTTGAGGATACTCACAACCCAGGAACATTCCTGGGATAGATCAGCCCTTTTCTCCTTCCTGAGAGAGAGGGACCTGGAGCCCTTGTGTCTGCATCCCTTGGCCAATAAATCCTTCCATTCCCACATCCTGTGGTTGGATAACTAGACCTCACCTCCCTACCCAGTGTAGAGGCAGGAGAGTGAGAGACCTTGTGTCTTTGATAAGGTCAGGGGATCCTGAATATGTGGTTGTACTTGAACATCCTAACTTGGTGCATGGCAAGTTCCATCTAAGATTATCATGTTGTAGGACATAGAATCTAGAGAATCAGAGCAGGATGGGGTCTGTTCTGGGAGTCTTGAGTATTATGTGTGAGCTTTCAGCTCCCGTATGCCCACCTGCTTCCCTTTCTTGGGTGGGTCTTTGCTAGAAAAAGCTTGAAACTAGGGACTGGGTCCTATTCCTTGTCATTTATACTCAAAGCTAGCAATCTACAATTTGCGCCACAGCAATACTTCCAACTTGTTTGGGTGTTTATAATTGGAGATAAAGAGTTCTCATGGACTTTGTTGCCAAGCATGGAATCCAACTGCAGTCCACAGATCTCAGTCTCCTGAGGGGATAGGATGACAGGCATGGAAAAGTATGTTTGGCCAGGTGGCACTAGCTCATGACTGTCTTCCTAGGTACTCAGGAGGTAAGATCTGATGATCAAAGCCAGCCAGGGCAGGAAAAACCCTGAAGCTCTTATCTCCAATGAACTGCCAGAAAAGCAGAAGTGGTGTTATTTTATGGCTTAAGTAGTAGAGTGCTCGCCTTGAGCTGAAATGCTCAGGGACAGGACCCAGGCCTAGGGTTCAAGCCGCACAACTGAAGAAAGAAAGAAAGTAAAACACATTTGCCTTCAAAGGATGGTCCAGGTGTGGGAGGGACGAAGAAGTGGTTGATGTTGTTGGGAGACCAGGTGCTCGCCCCACTGTACAGACATTTCTAAGAACTCCCCAAGTTTACCCCAGCTTGAAGCCACAGCTTCAAGAGGACGTGGCTTGTGGCAGGCAGGGATTGGGCGAATGGGTCCAGGGGTGGGATTGCTGTGTCTGTATTCTCTCCAATAAAGGATGGATTTGGATGCTTGGTGACAAAGTCTGAAGTGAAGGGTTGCAAGAAGTTTTGCCTTATGAGATGGTTTTCCTCTGGGTATCTGAAGGTGGTTGAAACCAGAAGTCGCCAGTGGCTCACAACTGTCATCCTAGGTACTCAGAAGGCTGAGATCTGACCATGGTTCAGAGCCAGCTTGGGCAGAATAGTCTGTGAGACTTGATATCCAGTGGACCACCAGAGAACAGAAAGTGGTGCTGTGGCTTCAGTGGGAGAGTGCTCACCTTCAGCTGAAAAGCTGAGGGACGGTAACCTGACCCAGAGTTCAAACCCCATGAGCAAAAACAAAAAAAGATGTGGCTAAGTTTTCTGCATAGCAGTGTGTATGGTGTGAAATGCCATGCTGTTCTATGAGACATTCCAGATATGTGAGAGGCTCAGTGGTTTGCCTACAGTGGGTCTGAGGTCGGTAGTGCCACCTTCTTGCACCTTCTTGGGGATGGTATATGATCCTAATGGAATGTGTTCATGGTTCTGTTCTCAGTGCCTGCTGAATCCTTGGGCTGTCACTGTGTGTGTGTGTGTGTGTGTGTGTGTGTGTGTGTGTGTGTGTGGTGTGTCTGTGTCTGTGTCTGTGAGTGTTTGTAGGTAGAAGAACTGGGCCTTTAACTCAGGGCATAAGTGTTGTTCCTGACGTTCTGAGCTCAAAGCTAGTGCTCTGACACATCTCTATCTATTTGATAGGTCACTGTAGATAGGTCACTGTAGATAATAGCTTCAGAGCCTTTCCTGCATGGGCTTCCTCAGACCACAGCCTCCTGAGTAGTTAGGATGACAGACATGAACCACCTGTGCCAGATTTGTGTGTGTGTGTGTGTGTGTGTGGGTTGTAACAAGGAATGCTGGACCTTTTTGTAACTTCCAACTGCTATCTGGGGGGAGTGCATGGATGTTGTGTCTTAGGTTTTGGAGCCTGGATGTGTGAAACGCTTAAATTATAAGACCAAGCGATCTGTGTTCCCTGAAGCTGTCTACTCCCTTGTCCCTGGTTGGTGGCAGAGGGAGCTTGGGAGGACCTAGGAGTGGGGCCCGCAGGGGGTGACTCCCCAGGGGGACAGAGAGCATGGCCAGCACTTAGTAAGGATGCCATCTCTGTTACAATGGACCGCATTGGATGGGACAGACTCTGGGTCTTTTCATCATGAGGTCTGATGGGTGAGGCCAAACCTATTTTAAATATTGACTTATGATCTTCAGATCTCAGCCTCAATCCAAAAATTCATATGGAACAATAAAAGATCCCGAATAGCAAAAACGTTCCTCAACAGAAAGAACACTGCTGGAGGAATATCAATACCAAATTTCAAACTCAACTATAAAGCCATAGTAATCAAAACAGCTTGGTATTGGCATAAGCACAGACCTCAGGACTAATGGAATAGAACTGAAAACCCAGAAATGAACCTACAGACCTATAGCCATCTAATCTTCAATAAGGGAGCTAAAACAATAGAATGGAAGAAAGACAGCTTCTACAGTAAATGGTGCTAGGAAAATTGGTTAACTACATGTAGAAAACTAAAGCTAGATACTTATATTTCACCCTGCACCAGAATCAACTTCAAATGAATCAAAGACCTTGAAATCAAAGCAGACACTTTGAAAACATTACAGGATGGAATAGGAGAAACCCTAGGTCTCCTTGGCTCAGGCCGAAACTTTCTGAATAGAGACCGGGAAACACAACAAATCAAAGAAAGGTTGGACAAATGGGATTGCATAAAGTTGCAGAGCTTCTGCATGGCAAATGACATAGCTAGCAAGATCAATATAAAGCCCACGGATTGGGAGAAGATCTTTACTAGCCATATAACGGACAAGGGTCTGATATCTAAAATATACTTGGAACTCAAAAAATTAAACCCCCCAACAACAAATCCTCAAAGAAACAACTGCCCAATAAATAAGTGGGCGAAAGACTTAAAGAGAAACTTCTCTGAAGAAGAAAAAAGGATGGCCAATAGACCCATGAAGGAATGTTCAACGTCCCTAGTCATAAAAGAAATGCAAATCAAAACAATATTGAGATATCACCTCACTCCAGTTAGAACGGCAAAAATCAAGAACTCTAACAACAACAGATGCTGGAGGGGATGTGGACAGAAAGGAACCTTACTTCATTGTTGGTGGGAATGTAAACTTGTTCAACCACTTTGGAAAGCAGTATGGAGGTTCCTCAAAAGACTTCACATAGAACTCCCCTATGACCCAGCAATCCCACTTTTGGGCATTTACCCAAATGTTTACAAACAAGACCACACTAAAGCTACCAGCACAACTATGTTTATTGCAGCATTATTTACCATAGCTAAGATATGGAACCAACCCAGATGCCCCTCGGTAGATGAATGGATCAAGAAAATGTGGTATATATACACAATGGAATTCTATGCCTCCATCAGAAAGAATGACATTGCCCCATTTGTTAGCAAATGGAAAAACTTGGAAAAAATTATATTAAGTGAAGTAAGCCAGGCCCAAAGAAACATAGGTCCCATTGTTTCCCTTATTTGTAATATCTAGTATATTTATGAATCAAGCAGAAAAGGTCAGATAATGTGATGTCAGGAAAATGAACTCTTAGATATGTATTTTAATGTTTTCTTCTTTCATGCATGTGTTTCTAATGCATTTATAAGATTATCTCTTTGTTGCTTTGTATGTCCCTCCCCCACAGTATAACCCCTGCTTTTACTATATTTGATGTCAGTATAACTTGTGGAGGAGATGGGGGAAAACCAGTTGTTTAAGGATACAGGTGGACCTGTTGCAACAATGAGAAGTACAAGTTGTCATGTCCAAAACGAGCTTTACAACGTCGGTGCGGGGTGGGGGATGGGGGGGAAGCAGAAAGATTGGGATTGGGGGTAGGGGGGAGGCTGGGAAGGGATGTGATGGGTAAACAAAGGAGGAAGCTGCAATGCTTGGTAAGAAATGTACGCATTATCCTGCCCATGTAATTGTAACTCCTCTGTACAGTATGTTCACAAATAAAATAAAATAAAATTAAAAAAAACAGATCTCAGCCTCCTGAATAGCTAGGATTATAGGCATGAGCCTCTGGCACCGTGCCTCTGATTCATTTTTGTATATTAGGTTTTGAACTCAAGTCCTTAGGCTTGCCAGTCAGGTATTCTACCATGAAAGCCAAGCCTTTCTGTCTTGGGCATTTCTGAGATAGGGAGTCAATATATGCTCAGGCTGGTCTGGATCACGATCCTCCTGTGATAGGTGTTGGCCACCATGGCTGGTTCTCTGTATCAAGATGCTTGACAGGTAGTGCCACGTTTAGTCATCGGTTTAGATGGATTGTCCCAAACTCGTAGTACACAGCAGCTGATTCTTGACCACAGGTGAAGCTCTGGGCCTTGACCTCAGTATCCTCTTGGGACAGTTGTGAGGAAACAAGGGATCAGTATAGGGGATCACTGTGGCAGGGCCAGGCATAGAAGGAATGGTCACCAGATATGGTTCTTGGAAATTCTGTGAGCATAAGAGAGGAAGATAGCTGGAAAGGGCTCAGATGGGGCCTGTTATTTATCGTGAAACAAAACATGGCTCTCTTTCATCCTTACCCTATCCCCATGAGGAAGGGGATCCTTCACTGTTCAGTTTTGCAGCTGGGGAAAATGAGTCATGAAGAAGCTGGGTGACCTATTCATGACCCTCAGTTTACAGAAAGCTCAGCCTGACTTCTCTGCCATGCTCCCTATGACAATGGCTGCTATTCAGTCCACTTGTTGTGGTGGAAAATCCACTTCGTGTCAGTCCTGGGGCTGGAACTCTGGGTCTGGGCACTGTCCCCAAGCTCCTCAGTTCAAGGCAGGCACTCTACCACTTGAGCCCTCAGCACCACTTCTGGATTTCTGGTGGTTCTTTGGAGATAAGAGTCTCACAGACCGTTCCTGCCTGCGCTGGCTAAAAACCATGATCCTCATATCTCAGCTTCCTGTATAGCATGATGCCTGTGCCACTGGCATCTAGCATAAGTCCAATTCTGACTTTCTTTCTTTCTTTCTTTCTTTCTTTCTTTCTTTCTTTCTTTCTTTCTTTCTTTCTTTCTTTCTTTCTTTCTTTCTTTCTTTCTTTCCTTCTCTCTCTCTCTCTTTCAGGAACTGGTTCAATGGGTGCTGGAGGAGGTGGCTCAGCATCTCCATGTGGCTGGGACCCACGGTGACCCTCTCATTCTGGATGTGGAAATAGCTCCCTGAGGTAAGCCCCTCTGTGCCTGGGCTAGAACGTGATGGTTATTCATTGTCCATCCATCCTCTGAGTACTTTCCTACTACCCTCTGCTAAGACAGTTAAAGGAAAGTGGATGAGGAGGCATCGTGTTGTCCAACCACCCAGCACGATCCTGGGCCTCTAATCCTCACTGCCATCTATCTGGCCAGACCCCGGTTATAAGAAAATGAATTCACTCTATCTACTTCGCTTTGCTGGGGTGTGTCATTTCAGGGAGGGGGGGCAGTGTACATAGGAAAGACCTTTGACTCCAGACCTGACACCTCTTGGGGTACATTTGTTCTTGTGACAGAGCCAACTCATTGCTGTGGATAAGGAAGTAGCCGCCATCAAATTGATCAGGAACAATGCTCAAAGTAGCCAGGCTGTTGAATTATTAAACCCACCCATGATTACTTCCCACTCACAATAAGCGGGGTGCAGCGCAGGTGGCCGGCAATGGCCCTAGGGGAATATAAATGGATGGTGGCGTTCAGGTACTGGGGGCTCCCACCCATCATCCTGGCTATTCGGGAGGCTGAGGTCTGATGATCATGACTAAGGGCCAGCGCAGGCAGCAAAGTCTGTGATATTCTTATCTCCCAAAAACCACCTCCCCCCACCAGAAAAAAGCCAGATGGGGTGCTGTGGTCAAGTGGTAGTGCCTCAGCCTTGAATGAAAGAAGCTTAAGGACGACACCGAGGCCCTAAATCCAAGCCCTAGGACTCACAAAAAAAATAATAAAATAAATGAATAGTGGGCACCCGTTATCTTACTACCAAAAAGAATGGATTTAGTCTTCTCTCTGGTACTTGTATCCAAAAGATGCTCCTCTAACCCTCCCCTTCTCTCTATTAGCTCTACAGGCTTCAATTTCAGGTTAAAATTCAGATCATTCAGATCATCCCACTCAATGTGACCTTATGTACCCTTCCCTCCCCACCTTCCATGGGGTGGGGATCGTGGATGTACTCACCACTGGGAGGATAAAGCACTGCAGAGATGGGGGTAGGTATCCCTCAAACTCTCTCTCTCTCTCTCTCTCTCACACACACACACACACACACACACACACACACACACTCACCTAAGCCAACTCAGACCAGCCTTTTCAAAAGGCACTTTATCTCCTTGGATTTACTGACCTACCAGAGGAACTTGATCCCTTGTAAATGACTGTTTTAACTAGGGCTTGCGTGTTGGCATGAGATAAAAAAGAAAGAGTCTGGTGCCCATCACTTCTGGCTCAGGTTCACATCTGAAACCCTGGCTACTTAGGAGGCAAAGATCTGAGGATCAAAGATCAAAGCCAGCCATAAGCTGGAAAGCTGGTGAGAATCTACACTCCATGCAACCACCAAAAATTAGAAGTGGAGCTGTGGCTCTAGTTGTGGAGCACCAGACTTGAAATTGAAAACTCAGAGAGACTGCTCCCAGAATGTGAGTTCAAGCCCACACACAAAAATGGCCCCATCTTGTCACTCCCAGACTGCCTGGGCCTTGAGTCTATTCTCACAGAGTGTGTTACAGCACAGGTCCTGGGTAGTGTATCAGAGCCTTCATAAATTGGGTGGTGGAAGCCAGGCCTACTCCTTCGTGTGCTCTAAATCCACACCAGCTGGAAGGCAGAGCGTGACAAGGCAGGCAGCCTGCAGAGCAGAGAAGATCTTGCTCTACCAGGGCGATTGGAGCGGGCTTTTTAGAGGCAGCACTTGAAAGGGAGTCTTGCTTAACAAGGAGGATCTGACAGGAAGCACAGAGAGCAAAGATGCTGTAGATAAAGTACAACATTGTTGAGCATGTTTAGTTCCAGCCAGGGCTGCTGGTGAGAAACTCAATACTGACGATCCCGAGACAGGCCTGAGTGTTCATAGAAGAACAGCTATCCAGGGTTGGAATTGGGTCTTAGCAGTAGTGGGCTTTCTTTGCACACAGGAATCCCTGGGTTCGATTCTTAGGTCCCACATACACAGACAAAGCCGGCAGCAGCACCATGGCTCAGGTGGAACAGTGCTTGCCTCAGGCAGAAGAAGCTCCTAGACAGCGCCCAGGCCCTGAGGTCAAGCCCCAGGACTGTGAAAATAAAATAGCATTCCAATGGACCTTGGAGACAGGTGGTTGGCTATGCCGTGTAGCTCTTAGTAGATCCATCCATGCTTAGTGTCTCCTTCTTTGACAGAGGGGAGCTGGACATTTCTTCTGCCCTGCACACCTCTGGATGTGGTTATCAGCAACCCTCCCAACATCTTCCACCAGGACATGGAGTAGCTGGCCCCAGAAATCCTCAGGTACAGGTTGGATGGGGCATGGGGATACAGGGCAGCCCCCAGATGTCCTAGTGGGTCTTACCTGCCCCAGAAGACCAGTCCATCCAGAGGAGGCTGATGGGAGCTAAGAGAGGGGTAGAGATGTGGAGGGGGCTCTTTAATGCCCATGGCCCTAAACAGATTCCAAGCCTCCCTTTGCTTTCTGTGAGGAAGATAGAGGAGTGTCTAGGTGGTAGTGTATAGAGGAGGACCAGATGGAAATTCTAAAGAATTAGACACCGTCAGCTATGTGCTGGTGGCTCATGCTTGTCATTCTGGCTACTCAGGAGGCTGAGATCCAGATGATCTCATTTCCCAGCCCAGGCAGGAAATTCCCATGAGAGGGTCATCCCCAATCTCCAAACAGAAATGGCGCCATGGCTCAAAAGGTACAGAACTTTCCTTGAGCAAAAATCATCATCAAGGACAGTTCCCAAGCCCTGAGTTCAAGCCCCTCAACAAAAACAACAACAACAACAAACCTAGAAAGACATCCCTTGCCTGCAAGTGATGGGGAAGCAATGGGGGTACTGTGGTTGGGAGACCAGATGCTAGCATAAGTGTACAGAAATTTCTAAGAACTCTCCAGGTTTGCCCCAATGTGAAGTCACAGCAGGGTGGGCATTGCCTTACCAACAATTCCAGAGGTAGTGGCCTGTCTTAGGCAGGGAGTGGGCTAATTGGAGTAGGGATGGAAGGGTATTGTCAATTATATTCCCTCCATCCATGGAACTATAGTTTTGGATGCTGGTGTCAAAGTCTGAAGTGAAGGGTTGCATGTGGTTTGTAGCCTGACAAGTTGGGTTTCACCTGGTTATAAGAAGGTAACTGAAGCAGGGTGCTGCCAGTGGCTCACAACTATGATCCTAGCTACTCAAGAGACTGAGATCTGAGCTTTGCAGTTCAAAGCCAGCTTGGGCAGGAAAGTCTGTGAGATTTTATCTCCAGAAAACCGGAGGTGTTGCTGTGGCTCCAGTGGTAGAGCATACACTTTCAGCTGAAGAGCTGAGGGACTGCGTGCAGGCCCATAGTTCAAACCCCATGACCGACAACCAAAAATAAGGTGGATGAGTTTTCTGCATAGAGTTGTGTACAGTAGGAAATGCCATGCTGTGTTATGAGCCATTCCAGACGTGTGAGAGGCTGAGATTTGTCTTTGGGATGTTCCGGTGCTCAGGGAATGATAAGGCTTTGGGCTACCTCTGTGTGTCAGGGAATGATAAGGCTTTGGGCTACCTCTGTGTGTATGCGTTTGTGTGTGTGTGTGTGTGTGTGTGTGTGTGTGTGTGTGTGTGTGTGTATTTTTCCCTCACCTTTCTCTGTCCCCTTCCTGGCTGCCTGTCTTTAACCCCCGTCAGGGTCTACAATGAGTCCTAAATTGCCAGAGACCTGCATATTCCAGCTTTTCATTGGAGCCCATGTCAGGCTGTCCATATCTTTGGCCACCTCCAGGGGATTCTGGGTCAGCAGGGCCGGCTGGCATAGGTTCTCCCTTACCTCTGGAGGGGTGGGGTTCAGTCATCTGATGTCTTGTCCATTTTCTCAGCTGGGCCTCTGGCTGCATGTCCTTCCCATCAGGCTGGCAGTGGAGTGGGGGAAGAGTGGTTGCCAGTGACTCTGACTAACTTGAACTTGATAGCTGACTGAAGGCTCCCCAAGCAAGAAGGATCTTGGGCTGCATGGGAGGTGAGACCCAGGTGGCTTGGAAGTATCTGTTCTTGTCTAGGAAATGTCAACGAACATTATCACAGCCAAGTCTATCTTCCAGCCCTAGCTGGACCTCTCAGGTCCTTCTAGACAATTCTGGATACCCAGAATACAGAGGCACAGACTTAAGATTCCAGGGCCAGGGAACTGGGGGATGAGAGACTGGTATGGCCCGTACCTCAATGTTCTGGGGCATTAGCCTTGACCTGGTTATGCCCTCCTTGTGTAAGTTCACTTCTTAAGCCATGGCTGGCCACACATCGGCCATTTGTGGCAGTGCTATGGAAGTGGATGGAGTGAAAGTGAGATCTAGGATGACCAGAATCTGGATTTATGGTCTGTGAGGGTGGGGATGACAAAGGGTGCCTATTAAAAAAAATCAGAGCTGGAACTCAGAGACTAGGCACTGTCCCTGAGCCAAGACTCGAACACTTGAATCACAGATCACTTTTCACCTTTTTTAGTAGTGGAGAGAAGAGGCTCACTGACTTTCCTGCTTAGGCTGGCTTCAAGCTGCCATTCTAAGAGCTCAGCCTCTTGAGTCGCCGGGATTGCTGGTATGAGCAATTGGCTCCTGTTAAGGATGATAGTGGATGCATGTGCTTGCGTGCGTGTTTGCATGCATGTGTGTGTGCATGTGTGCATATGTGTGTGTGTTTACCAGGACTTGAACTCAGAGCCTAGGTGGTATCCTTTAGCTTGTTTGCACAAGGTTGGTGCTGTACCAGTTGAACTAGGGTAGCTCTGCTTCCCAGCTTTTGGTGATTCATTGGAGATAAGAGTCTGCCCAGGCTAGCTTTGAATCTTGATTGATCCTCAGGTGTCAGCCTTGAGTAGATAGTATTTTAGGCATGAACCACTGACACCCATTTGCAAGGATGTCTTTTCATATGCTCTTCTAACAGCGTCTACTTGCCCTGGCCTAGATCTGTGACCTCCACATCAGCTCCCAGCAGCCCTTGACTGTGTGGAGAACAAAAAGCTCAAACTTGATTCCATTTCTTTGTCCTCATGGGAGGGTACGTTTCTTCTGTAGCCTGGGGAAGGAGGGTAGCTGTAGGTGCTTGGCTGGGGGAGAGGTAGTCTGTTTTAGCCAAGAAGGAAAGTGTGGCCAGATGCTAATAGCTCATGCCCTCCTATTCCAAGCATCCTCAGCAGTCTGAGGTCTGAGGATTGCCATTCAGAGGCAGCCCAGCTAGAAAAGTCTGTGAGACTCTCTTCTGCAGCTAGCCACCAAAAAGTTTGAAGAAAAGCTGTGGCTCAAGTTGTAGAGTGCTAGTGCTGAATGAAAAAGATGAGGGACAGCGTCCAGGCCCTGAGTTAAAACCCTAGTACCAAGATGTGTGCACGTGTGTGCATGCATACATACACACAGACACACACACACCTACACACACGCACACACACAGAAGAAGGTGTTAATGATGAGCTCAGCTAGAAAACTGGGGGCACTCCTGAGGCATAGTCATAGTAAACTCTCAAGGCAGATCAAGTAGTTTTTCCCTAAGTCATTCTTGGGCTGAGGGGTCTGGGTAATGGCAGCAAGTTCCATGGAACCTGCCCTTCCATCCATGCATGGGGCTACAGGACCAAGGGAAGGACAATATGGACGCTCATTTGTAGTCTGTCCACGATTGCATACCTTCATCTCCCCCGAGCACTGGTGAGGAAAGTAAGGCTCCAAGCCCTGTGACTCCTGGGATGGCGACTGCTACCAGCAGCAGCCTGCTGGCTGTGGATACCTGAGACTACAAGTCTTTCATGAGCCCAACTCGACACCCGACCAAGGTGTGCCTGACATATTCACACTCTTGTGATACTCGAGTGAGTGGGCATTACCTGCTGTGCCATCTTGCAGCTACTGCCCCTCCTGGCCCAGAACAGTGGTCTGATACGTCGATTAACTGCTCAGATCCACAGTGCATCCATGACAGATGCCATTCTGATGAACAGATTAATGACCTCCGTACTCCAAGGCTTGAACCTTCTCTGATACTGTGGCCTGCTCTTTAGGCAAAGGCCTCCAAAGAGGCTGCTCTCAAGACTTGTAGGAAACCAAGATATTGGGAGACCCTCAGTGACCCACTGGAAAGTACTCTGACTACAGCCACAGAGTGAGGTCCAAACAGGCCATTTGTTGGTCATGGGACTTGAACTCTGGGCCTACTGGCTGTCCCCCAGCTGTTTGGCTTACCACTTGAGCCACAGCACCACTTCTGGTTTTCTGGAGGTTCCTTGAAGATCAGAGTCTCCTGGACTTTCCTGCCTGGTCTGGCTTTGAACTGTGATCCTCACATCTCAGCCTCCTGAGGAGCTAGGAGGACAAGTGTGAGCCACCGGTGCCCGGCTGATCTGGCCTTTCACCACAGTAGACTAGGAGCTTCTGAAAGCTTTTCTTTATTTTTTTAGGTGCCAGTACTGGGGCTTGAAATCAGGGGTTAGGCTCTGGTCTCTTAAGTTTTTCCCTCAAGGTTAGCACTCTACCACTTGAGCCACAGCTCCATTTTGGGCTTTTGGTAGTTCATCGGCAAGAAGAGTCTCACTAACTTTCTTCCCCTGAGCTGGCTTGACCCACGATCTCTATCTCAGTCTCCTGAGTAGCTAGGATTTACAGGGGTTCAGCCATTGGTGGCATTGGGCTAGAAGCTTTTCTTAAGCAAGTGTTCTTCCCTGCATTTGCCTTGACTCCTCCATACAAAGAAGGTCTGAGGGTCAGGAGCTGTGAAAAATAAGCTTCCAGCCACCGGAAAAGGCTGGGGTCAATGGTAAAAAGCCAACTAATCTTCCCCCTGGGCCCCATTCTGGGACCCCACCCTCTGCCCTAACTGTGACTCAAATAAAAACTTGACCCAGACTTGAATGTCGTACCAGACTTGTCTGAAGCCACAGAACCATCATTCCACCCACACCATCTGCTCTACCCCATACCTCAGGACTTTTTCCCATGCTGTACCTTCTGCCTGAGGCCCTCTGTCCTGAATCCACATCTTAGAACACCTGTGGAATTTTGGCATTTGTTATATCACCTTGTGGAGCAAGTCTTTCCTTCCCTTCTCCCTCTTTTTTTTATATTGAGTTTCTAGAGATGAAACTTGTGCAGGCCGATTGACAAATGCTCTATCTTGGTGTGTGTGTGTGTGTGTGCGCATGTGTGTGCCAGTCCTGGTTTTGAATTCATGGTCTGGATGCTAGCCAATCCCTGAGATTTTGTGCTCAAGCCTCGTGCTCTACTACTTGAACCACAGCTGTACTTCTGGCTTTTTGGGTGTTTAATTGGAGAAAAGTGTCTCATATAGGCTTTCTTGCTTGCAATTGGGATCCTCAGATCTCAGCCTCCTGAGTAGCTAAGATTACAGGGGTGAGCCACCAGCACCTGTCCTCTACTCAACATCTTACCTATAACCTCAGCAATCCTCTGAGTGCCAGAGCAAAATATCACACCAGGATGACTTTTTTTCTTTTTGACAGTCTTGGGGATTCATCTCAGAGTCTCGGCATATCCCTGAGCTTCTTTTGCTCAAGGCTATCACTTTATCACTTAAGCCACAGTACCACTTTTGGCCTTTTCTGTTTCTGTGGTACTGAGCAATCGCACCCAGGGTTTGTGCATGCGGGCTAGGTAAGCACTCTACTACTAAACCACAATCTTAGCCCAAGGTTCCCTTCTAACGGGAGTTATGAGGGTGGGGTTTATTGGCTTACCCCCTTTGATGTAGAAATGTCTATTTCATATCTTTGCCATGATTTGGGACTAGCCTGTGACTCACCAATGAGGAATGATAAATGAGTGATAGCCACAGGCCCCAGAAGTCTAGGCTCACATCCTACAGAAGGATAGAGAATATGGAGCCAGAATCTTTGACAACTCCTACAGCCTAGGAACTGTGCTTTCCCTGGAGGCAGTGGCTGGCTGCATGGTGTCCCAATGGGACACCTCAGCCAGAACATATGGTTTCAGTTCTTAAATGGCAGAGAAGGAGGCTTTGTTCATGTTGCCCGCTCAGAATTTTTACTCTCTGAGGGCTTGTCCCAGCTTTCCCAGGTTGGGGGGCTGGGCATGGGCAACCTGCTGAATGCCCATTGTCCATACACAGATACATCGTGGTAATGCCTCCTTTTTAATTTTGGCAGGTCCGAGGTTGTACTATGAGCCTAGGCTCTGTCCCCGAGAACCTTTTGCTCAAGAGTAGTGCTCTGCCCTTGAGCCACAGCCCCATGCATGGGTGTTTTTTTTTTCCTGTGATCTCTTGGAAATAAGAATGTCATGGACTTTCCCACCCTGGCTGAATTCAAATTGGCATTCTCTACATCTTGGCCTCCTGAGGAGCTAGGATTACAGGCAGGAGCCACTGGTACCTTGCTTAGTTTTCTTCTTTTTCCTTTTTTAAATCGTAACAATCTGAAATCTTCATGGTGTCATTCCAATGGTTTGCATTTAAATTAAACGACCCAGGCCTGGAGTTTGAATGCTAGTACTGCCACCCACAAATGGAGGGAGAGCCTGACAAACTCATTCCTGTTCATGGGAATGCTTATGGAGTGTTATTAAAGTAACAATTAAAATGTGCAGTGGATTCATGACCCTATTTTAGAATGCCACACAAAAATTTTTGGGTTAATGTCTTCCATTCTAGCACTATGGTATAATTAAGGATATTGATTAATTCTTAATTAATGCTTTTATAAACATTGAACCGGGATACTTCATTAAATGGAGGCAAAATTTAATAACTAATAATTGGTAATAATATATATAATTTAATATCCTCACAGTCCCACTCTCTGTATATGTATATATGTATATATGTATATATGTTTATATCTATCTCTCTATCTACACATTTATCAATGTATACATACATACATATATATATATGTATAAATATATATATGTATATATATGTATATATATATATATATATATATATATATATGGGCACTACTGTTGGCTTGAACACAGGTACTCAGAACTTCCTGAGGCTGGTCTGCTAAGACTGTGACCCTATTTATGGATTGGGCATTGTAGGCTGTGAGATGAAATCCCAGCATGGCCAAAAATTTATTCATGGAGGAAGAAGCCAATTTTTGACACATTATTTTCCTTCTCTGTGAAAGTCCTTGGTTTCAATATATGATGTATAATCCATATGCAACTATATCCTATGTGATATGATGTAATAAAAGAAATGTCTCATGTGTATATACTAAATACTGAATAAATAAGGGTAATAAATGTAATATGCAGTAACCCATGTATGTAAATAGATCTTATATATTAATATTACTTTTTCCAGTGCTGGGGCTTCAATTCAGGCCCTGGGAACTGGTCTGAATTTCTTGTCTTCAAGGACGGTGAGACTTTCCTCTTCACCCAGACGTTGAGTTCAAATCCCAGGCTTACTAGAAAAATGGTGCAAATTCCAAACCAGGGCCTTATTATTATTATAATTATAATAATTATTGTTATTATTATTGTATTATTATTGTTATTATTTTGGCCACGCCCGGTGCTTGATCCCAGGTCTTGGCATCTCTGCCACAGCTGGCAGTGGCATCCCAGGACCCGAGTTCAAATCTCGGGGTGGCAAAAAAATAAAAAAACTGTAAAGGAGAAGCATAAAATTGAGAAGTTCAAAGAGGTAGTTTTACTTTTTTTTCCTTTGTATTGTGACCACCCTAGGTCTAAATGACAAAGCCCAGAAAGCGTACATTATCTTGCATTGCTGATATTTGGCGGGGTATTAGGGAATCCATAGCCAAAACCAGCAACTTAGGCCTGGAGGTAGAATCCCAGGACTGCCAATATTGAATGGAGATTCTCAGAAACCTATTCCCATATATATCCATATGAATGGAATGTTATAAAAATAACAATTAAATTAGTAGTTAGTGTACAAAATTATAAAATTATACACAATTGTACTATATTGACTAATTTTCAATTAATACTTTATTATGTATTCAATCATGATACTTAAAAAAGGAAGGAATAATTTATTTGCCAATAATCGATAGTAATATTGCATATGCAATTTCATAATATACAGACATCTCTCTCTTGTTTTATACATATGCAACTATTTGTCTATCTACCAATCTATACATTTATCTGTTCATACAATTGTCACTCCTGGGACTTAATGATAGAATGTTCGCCTAGTAAGTACAAAGCCCTGCGATTTTTGTGTACACAAAAAATCCAGAAGTCGTGCTGTCAACCAAGCAGTCGAGCACTAGCTTTGAGCATAAAAACTTAGGAACTGTGTCTAGATCCTTACTCAAGACCCAGGACTGGCACAAAAAAAGATAGAACATTCTGACTGCAATGATATAAGTATAGGATTACAAATACCTCATCACAAGTATAGGACTACAAATACCTCATCACAGAGCAAGCTGGGAGTCTGGTGCTGACAGCTGCCATCTAACCTGACAACATGTCCCATAATACTATTATCTTATATTCACCACTTAGAAACTTGAAGTGGAAGCTGGGCATCGGTGACTCATGCCTGTCATCCTAGCTACTTAGGAGGCTGAGAGATGAGGATCATGGTGCAAAGCCAGCCTGGGCAGGAGATTCCTTGAGATGCTTATCTCCAATGAACCATCAGAAATCCTGAAGGGGCGCTGTAGCTCAAGTGGTAGAGCACTAGACTTGAGCTGAAGATCTCAGAGACAGCACCGAGGCCCAGATTTTAACACCTCCAACTTATAAGAAAGAAGGAAACCTGAAGTGGAGTGCTGGGAACTTGTGTTAGGGGTAGAGTGCTTTGCATGTATGAAACCCTCGGTTTGAATCCTTAGTACTACATCCTTAGGAAAAAAGTCTAAAGAGGCTCTCTGGCTCAAGTGGTAGAGTGCTTTCCTTGAACAGGTGAAACAGGTACAATGCTCATGTCCTGAATTCAAGCTCCAGGACTAGTGTATGTACACACACACACACAGAGCATAAGTGAAGTTGTGACACAAAATGGTAAAGCACCTGGATTCTGCTCTGAGCTCATGGTCATCACCCTGGCCCTATGTTCAACCCCAAAACCTAGCCACCTAGAGCCTGACTAGGAGAGGACAAAGGTTTCAAAACCTGATAAGGTTCACCAGACCCAGATGACAGGAAGCATTGTGATTTTGCACAAGTGCTTAGATTTAGCAAACTTCCAGAATCTTAGGGAGGCACCACCATTGCCAATTAGGAATCTTTTCATTAGGTTCAGCTCCCTAGTTGTCTGCCAGAAGGACTCTTGAATTAATTGTAGCAGTTTGTTTCAACATTGGAACATAGTCTCACAAAGACAGGACAAGAGCAGAGAACTTGGCCTGCCACAGGAGGTGGCATAAATGAAGGCTTCCTGTCAAAACAGAGCATTGGGGGAGAGTTAGCTTGGGGTACAAAGAGGCCTTTTTCTCCTGGCCTTCAGAGCCCATCCACACTCATCCTCACTAATTGCCCTGGAGAAATTGTTTGTTACACAGCTATACAGGAGTGAAGCTTTTTGTCTGCCTATTCCAACAGTGAGGCAGACTTCCTCCAGCAGCCTGTGGTGTGCAGAAACCCTCAGGATACCCTGGGAACAGTGAGGGGAGCCCCGGAACATGCACTGTCTTGAAAACCCTGTCTGTGCTATGAAATCATTTTATCCAAGGCAAATTTCCTAGCTGTGTGCCTTTCTTCACAGCGACCTTGGATGTTCACCGATAGAAATACATGCATACATACACAGACACATGGAGTTAATGGCTCTTTTTTGTGGCTTTTTCATGGCTTTTTTTAATGGCTTTTTTTTGAGTCTTGACCTGTGAGCCTAGATATTGTCCCTGAGCTCCTTTTGCTGAAGGAAGCACTTTATTGTCTTAAACCATGATTACCATAGGCTGGGGTACAACATTTACACCCACAGATGATCCGAGGATTTTAGGACCCGAGTTCAACTTCCAGCACTAGCAAAAATACATCAAACCAAAAAAAAAACAGAGAAAGAATAAACGGAATTTTTACACAACCATTTTACCTCTTTTTCCTTGGCACTGTGACCATCCTGGATCTCAATGACTAGGCTGGAAAATTGTATGTGACCTTGCATGGCCTGAGGCTAGTGGGCTGTCAGTGAAGCCTGAGCCAAACAGAGACACCTAGGCCTTGAGTTCCATGATCCTGGGACTGCCACCTACACACTGCTGAAGATCCTAGGACACTCTTTCCTATCTATAGGAACACTAATAAAATGTTTGACATTTACTAATTTAATTACTAATTAGCTAGTCTTTCTAGTACAAGATTGTATGCAATAAATATAAGTCATTAATTTAATTAGTACCTTATTAAGTCTTCTACCATGAGCAAATAATGGGGGCATAAGTTTAGAACAAATAATTGGTAGTAATAGAAATATATGAGAATAAGATATAGACAGACATCACTTTATATAGAGTTATACACTAGAATCTCCATAAATGTCTGTCTCTCTATATATACATTAATTTATAGATGAATATACATATGTAAATACACACACACAGTAATCTACACATCTATCTGTTTATATATTGGCCACTCCTAGGACTTGATCTCAGGTTCTCAGATTTGCTCACCAACTTCACTTGCATCAGCCTGTTGTGCTAACATTAACCCATTCATGAAGTGGGCTTTCTAGGCCTGGAGTTCAAATCACAGAACTGCCAAAAACTTAATCCTGGTGGAAGAAGCCAATTGTCTCACTTGTTTTCCTTATCTGCGAAAGCCCTGGGTTTCAGGAATGATGATACATAGGCAAATCTATGTCCTATGTAATAGGATGTAAAAAATGTTATATGTGCAATCATACTCATTAAATAGATAAAAATAAATAAAACACAAAATAAAATGAATAACTACAATAACCACAATATGCAGTAAACGTGCATGTAAATATAAATCATGTATTTAAAATGTATATGAATATTTTTTTTGAGTGCTAGGACTTGAATTCAGGCCCTGAGAACAGGCTTGACTTTCTTTTCCTCCAGCACGGTGACCTTCCCGTGCCCCCACAATGCTACAGATTTACCCAGACCCTGAGTTCAAATCCCAGGCCTGGAGAAAAAATGGCATAATATTTTAATTAATTAATTAATTAATTCATTCATTCATTCATTTTTGGTAGTTGCAACTATGCAACTATGCTTCAGCTTTGATCACTCTAGGCTGGGGTGCAGCCACAGTACCCACAGCCGAACCTGAGTTCCTTACAGGAAAAAAAAATGAAAAGACAGGTAAAAATCCGGCAACTTGCAGTTGGCTCCAGTTTTATATTTGCTTTCTTTGCAAGGTAACCATCCTGGATTTGAATGACATGGCTGAAAATTGTTTGTAAACTGGCATTTCTGAAGGCTGGCTGGCTACAAGGGAAGCCATAGGCCAACTCGGCAACATAAAGTCTGTGTTAGAAGCCCATTCCTGTCCCCTACCAATGTAGGGAAATCCTAAGAGTCTCATTCCTATTCATAGGATTACTGATGGAAGGTTATGAATGTCAAGGTTTTATTATTTGTTCCTGAAAGATACTACTATAAAATTAAACAGAGTGATTTTAGGAGGCCGATGGATTTTAATGAATATTTTTGACACGTTAAAAGAATACTTTTAATTCCATGGATGGAATAGTTTCAGGACGGTGGTTGATTCAATTAAATATTCATTAAGGATGGAAATAGTCATATTAATTACATGGAAGCATAATAAATACCCAAGAGTTGGTAAGAATGTAGTTTAAATAACTGAAGAATGTATAGACACCTTTGGCACTCTATAAAGATCTATATTTAGTTTTTTTCAGGGCTTTTTTTGTGAGAATACCATACTGAGGAGTTAAAATTACATGGTCAAGATAAAGTGTACATTTCGTATCAAGCATTGTTGCCTCCTCTTTATTTCCCCTTCCCATCACCAAGCATTGTTGCCTCCTCTTTATTTCCCCTTCCCATCCCTTCCCATACTACCTGTCACCCCCAGCCGTTCCTCTCCCGCCCTCTGCACCAAAGTTGTAAAGTTCGTTTTTCGACATAATGAATTGCACATCTCATTGTTGCAATGGGTCCACCTGTATCCCCTCCCCTCCACAAATTATACCAACATCAAATACAGTGAAAGCATGGGTTATAGCATGGGGGAGGGGCATACAATGCAACACAGAAATCATGTTGTAAATATGTTAGAAACAATTGCATGAAAGGAAAAAAAACAAAAAAATGAATACTTATCTTGGGGTTCATTCCCCTAACATCAACTTATCTGACCTTTTCTGCTTGAATCAGATATATACCAGTTATTGCATACACGGGAAACCATGGTACCTATGTTTCTTTGGGTGTGGCTTACTTCACCTAATATAATTTTTTCCAAGTCTTTCCATGTCCTAACAAATGGGGCAATGTCAATCTTTTCGATGGAGGCATAGAATTCCATTCTGTATATATACCCCATTTTCTTGATCCATTCATCTACTGAGGGGCATCTGGGTTGGTTCCATATCTTAGCTATGACAAATAATGCTGGAATAAACATAGTTGTGCTGGTAGCTTCAGTATGGTCTTGTTTGTGACCATTTGGGTAAATGCCGAAAGTTGGATTGCTGGGTCATGGGGGAGCTCTATGTGGAACCTTTTGAGGAACCTCCATACTGCTTTGTGTACTACCATCTGCATGTCAATCTGTTCTTATTTTGTCAACCCCTGGGGCTTGATCTCAGTGCTGGGAACAGCTTGTCAGCCCCATCTGCCCCATGCTGGCCAAGCTGACACTCATCCATTCATAATTTGGGCCTTGTAGTTTGTGAGTTCAGATGCCAGCACTCACAAAAATTGAATCGTGGAGTAAGAAGCCCAGGGAGGCATATGTTTTCCTTTACTGTGAACGTCCTGGGTGTCAGGAATGAAGTTTCATACATAGGCAAATCTATATCCTATGTAATAAATGTAGTAATTATTCCATGTGTAATAAGTCAATAAAATAAATGGTAAATAAATGAATAAAACAAAAAATTAAATGAATAACTACACTAAACGCAATATGGAGTCAACATACAGGGCTCAATCTCAGGGCCTGGCAACTGCCTGGCAGCTGAATTGGGTAGAGGCTGCTGTGCTGACAACCACCCATTCATGAAGTGAGCCTACTAGGCTCTGAGTCAAGATCCTAACACTGCCAAAAATAGAATCTTGGAGTAAGAAGCTGAGCGCGACCCATGTTTTCTTTTTCTTTGAAAGTGCTCAGTGTCAGGTAGGATGTATAATTCAGGTGCAAATCTATATCCTATGTAATAGGATGTCATAAAGGTAAGAAATGTCATAGGTGGAATAATTGTCACTAAAATAAATGAAAAACAGATTGGATTAATAGTGAATCATTCTGGGATAAAATTAGACGCAATAATTATAGGAGGTGGATTAAGTTTAATTAATATTTTCTTAAGCATTAACAGAATAAAAATTACATGGAGATATAATTAAATACCTAATAATTGATAGTAACACATGAGGCATAATTTAACTATATATAGACATCTGTCTCATTCTATAAAATATGTAATTATATGTATGGATTTATGTTCATATATGATAATAACAGGATATAATTATTAATTAATGATTTATTAATTGCTCAACTGGGACACACCATTAAATGGAGACATAATTTAATACCTAATAATTGCTAGTAATATTATCTATAATTTAATAATATACAGACATCTCTCTGTGTATATAATATTTATATACAGCAATCTCTGGTCACTCCTGGTTTCAGTGGTTCAGTGCTCACCTAGTAATCACCAAGCCCTTGGTTCGATTCCTCAGTGCTACATAAACAGAATACCTGGATGTTCTGAGGTCTTTCAATCAATTGAGTGCTAGTCTGGAGCACAAATGCCTAGGGACAGTGTCTAAGCCCTTACTCAAGCCCCAGGACTGCCGCCACAAAAAGGTAGAATGTTCTAACTGCAACTATACTAGGACAGAACTTCAAATACCACATCACAGAGCAAGCTAGGAGTCTGGCGCTAACAGCTGCCACCTAACCTGATTTAGCTAGATATAAACGCTGCAACCCAGCTCCATGGAACCAGACACAACAGGCTTACCCCCATCATTCTAGCTGCTCAGGGGCTTTAAAACCCAGTCCTGGCAGGAATTCTGTGAGACTCTTTAAAATGTGGCTCCAAGTGGTAGAGCTCTAGCCTTGAGCAAATGTTATTAGAGTATAATCTCCATGTTTTGAGTTCAAGCCATATGCCTAACCCCCCCAAAAAAAACCCTACCACAATAAACCATTAGATGTGTACTTGTGTGGTTTGTGAAATATTCCTCAAAGAATGCTGTTACTGATGAAAGCACCTTAATTCTAATAACAGCCTGTGGAATAGAGCTATGAGTTGAGTCCTTCATAAGGTGCTCTGTGCCGAGTCCTGCACATGGTGCTATGTACTGAGTCCTTCACAGGGTGTAGTGTGCTGAGTCCTGCATTGGGTGATGTGTGCTGGGTCTTTCACAGGATGCTGTGTGTTGAGTCATGCAAAGAGTGCCATGTGCTGTGTCCTTCACAGGTGCATTCTTTCATCGGGTCCTTGTAAGAGCTCTACAACTGAGATGATTATGCAGACAAGAATATTGAGGCTCAGATATGTCCCCATGGCAGGGACAAAATTATGTATTACTGAAGCCTAGTAAGTTGGCTCCTGCAGACAATCGTTTTTTTTTTCTTTCTGTTTTTTTTCAGTCATGAATCTTGAACTCAGGGCCTAGGCACAGACCCTTACCTCTTGGGTACATGGCTAGCACTCCACCACGTGGAGGCAAGGATCCCCTTGCAGCAGAGTGCCACCTATGTGTTGATAGCTGAGGTCTCTCATCCCGCCTTCTCAAGAAGCTGAGATCTGAGGATCTGGGTTTCAAACTATCCCAGACACAAAAGGTCCCATGAGACTACTATCTCCAATTCAAAATTAAGAAACCTGACATTGAAGCTAGGTGCTTGTCGCTCATGCCTGTCATACTAGCTACTCAGGAGGATGAGATCTGAGTATCATGGTTTAAAGCTAGCCTGGGGAGGAAAGTCTTTGAGACACTTAGCTCCAGTGGACCACCAGGAAACATGAAGTGGTGCTTTGGCTCAAGTGGTAGGGCACAAGACTTGAGCTGAAGAACTCAGGGACAGCACCCAGGCTCAGACTTCAACTCCTACAACCAACAACAACAAAAAAGACAGAAACAAACTAACAAACCTGAAGTAGAGGGCTGGGAATGTGCCTTAGGGGTAGAGTGCTTTGCATCTATGAAACCCTGGACTTTATTTCTCAGGACCACAGCAATAGAAAAGTCTGCAGTTGCTCTGTGGCTCAATTGGGAGAGGGCTATACTTGTACAAGAGAAACTAGGTACAGTGCTGAATTCCAGCTCCAAGACTAATGTATGCGTACTTGCACAGCCACATATACACACAAACACATGAACACGAACACACACACACACACACAAACACATGCACACACACGAACACACACAAACAGACAGAAATAAAGTTGTGACACAAAATGGTAAAGCACTGGGCTTCTGCCCTGAGATCATGGTCAGCACCCAGGCCCTGTGTTCAACCCCCAAACCTAGCCACCCAGGGCCTAACTAGGAGAGGTCAAAAGTTTCAATACCTGATGAGCTTCACCAGCCCTAGATGGCAGGAAGCTTTGAGATATCTGACATGTGCTTAGATTTTCCAAGCTTCCAGAAACCTAGGAGAAGCATCATCTGCCCATCATCTCCAACAATGAAACATTTCATTAGGTTCAGTGCCTTAGTTGTCTGCCATAAGGTCTCCTTAATTATATTGAGCACTGTATCTGTACACCAGAATATAGTCTCACAAAGGCAGGATAAGTGCACAGGACTTGGCCTGCCATGGGTGGTGGCACAAATGAAGGCTTCCTGTCAAAGCATAGCACTGGGGAGAGAGATCGCTTGGGATACAAAGAGACCTTTTTCTCATGTCCTTCAAAGCCTGCCTACACTCATCATCACTAACTGACACAAATGGAGTTGTTTGTTAAACAGCTGAACAGGAATGAGGCCATTTGTCTACATATCCAGACAATGAGAGAGACTTTTTCCAGCAGGCCTGGGATGCAGAGAAACAATGACAGAGATTTCTTCCAGCAGGCCTGGGATGCAGAGAAACCCTCAGGCTACACTGGGAACAGTGAGGGAAGCCCCAGAATATGCATTGTCATGAAAGCAGTCTCTGTTATGAAATCATTGAATTGAAAACAAATTTTCTAGATTGTTGCAATTCCTAATAGCTTCTCTGGAGATTCACCTATAGGAATACATCCATACACACAGAGACATGGAGGTACAGGCTCTTTTCGAGGGGGCAGGTCCTGGGATTGAACTATGAGCCTAGGCATTGTCCCTGAGCTCCTTTTGCTCAAGGGTATTGCAGTAACTTTGAATCACAGCCCCACTTCTGGATTTTTCTGTGATCTCTTATAAATAACACTGTCATGGACTTTCCTATGCTGGCTGGATTCAAACTCAGATTCTGTACATCTCAGCCTCCTTAGGAGCTGGGATTATAGTCAGCCACCACTGGTTCTTGCCTTTCTTTTCTTCTTCATTTTTTAATCTGTACAATCTGACTTCTTAACAGGGTTATTCCAGTGGTTTGAATTTATAAGTAAGCTATTCCAATGTTTTTATAACTGCTTTCTCTGAGAAGGATTTTCTCTCCTCATCTTCTTCTCTAGTCACAGTTTTGAAGACAAATTGAGAAATGAGTGTCACAGGATTTGGCAGCTAATGTCCACATTACATGCCAGTTCTGTCACTTAGCTTTGAGTTGCAGTGAATTTACTGTCTAAGGATGAGAGAACAGGAAGCTGGAGTAATCTCATACTGTCTGCATTGCTCCTTTTGCTTATAAAATGATCTAATAATTATGAGTGTTGTGTGTCTCCAATCTTCATTATCTAGAACACACTAGAAGCATCTGTATGTTTCTGTTTTTCTCTTGTACCTCCTGAGATTTAGACTAAGGTTTTGTGTGGAGGGGCTCCTCAGGGAATCCCTGAGAAAGCTGCTTTCAGTCTCCTGGAGAGATCGCAATTCAAAGTCAGCCCAAGCAGGAAAGTCTGTGAGAATCTTATCGCCAATAAACACCAGACAACCAGAAGTGGAGCAGTGTCCCAGAGGATAAATCTTCAGCTTTCAGAGAGAAAGCCGAGCCGAGCAGGAGACACAGGCCAGACCAAGCAGGAAAGCCTGGGAGGCACTTACGTCCAATTAACGACCAAATGGCTGGAAGTGGAGCTGTGGTTGTGGTAAACCCTCAGCCTTATAGGAAACAGCTGAGGAATGCATTGTGCTGTGTGTTTAAGCACTGGGATGGCTTCTCTTTTCAAAAAGAGAAGGCCAAGTTTATGTATCAGTGCACTACCTACTTATGTGTGTATATTACCTCCCTGAGTGCAAACAGACCATATGCAATGCTTCTCCTTTTATTTACTGGTTCATTTTTCAGATATGCTCATTGCACATACTGCACCATTCTCTTCATTTCATGCCAATGGCTTTTCTCTTCCAGGGTTCCAGGCCTGTGTCCTTATATGATGGACACTTAAGCTCTTAGCAGTATTTATTTACATTTTATTATGAGGCCAATGCAGGAACAACCACAAATCAGGCAGGGGAACAGAAGATAAGGTTTTGTAGAAATAACTAGTATTAAGAAAATTAAATTTGGGGATGTAAAATGGTAGCATAATTATGTAAAAACTACCATGAAGAAAAAGATGTGCCTGCAGACTTGGATTACTGAAAGAGTGCTTGCCAAGCATGCAAGAAGCCCTGGGTATGATTACTCAGTATCACATACACAGAAAAAGCCAGAATTGGTGCTGTGGCTAGACCTGGCACACAGAACGTAGGTTGGTAGATAGATAGATAGATAGATAGATAGATAGATAGATAGATAGATAGATAGATAGAAAATAGATAGAAAGATAGATAAATAGATAGAAAATAGATAGAAAGATAGATAAATGAAACATGATAGATTAACCTGGTCTTTAAGGGAACAATTCTCAGTCATGAAGTGTTCCGGCCACCAGCTTTACCTTCACATAACCACAGAGCAGGAAGACTGTCTCTTTCCCACTTCTCAGGCAGCCAAATGCGCCAGAGCCAAGAGGGTAGAGCCAGGTTCTAACTCAGGTGCTTGGAGACAGAAGAGAAAGGGCCCTGCTGCTCCTTGGACTGGGAATTTGCATTAATGATGTGCAAAATGAAGGAAGGAGAATGGACTGGCAGAGGTAGAATAATGGTCTTTAAATCTGACAGATGGAGAGTCAAAACCCCACTTCTTAAGACCAGAGAGCAGGGTTTTTGTTGTCTGTTCCTCCCATCTCCCCCAATAAACTGGCTCTCTATTTTTACCCTAAAGATAGCCTGAGGCTCCCTTCACCTGAGGGAGGAAGGTTAATCAGTCATTGTTTGAAGAGGGTGAGAAAAGCCTGTTCCTGGTGTAACTCTAACAAATGTTTCAGGGTTCCCCCCATTGCTGGCTTTTGCAGCTGACTTCCCTATTGAGTGTGTACATTCTGCCTCCTAAACCCGAAAGCCTAGGTCTCTGAACCTAGCCTGGCTTTTGCAAACATTTTTTGTCCTTCAATTACAGTGTTACACTGGAGATTTTCTGCAAACAGTTCTAGGGCTTGGATCCTGAGAACTTCATTTGAACCTAGGATGGTTCAATAATGTTTCTTTCCTGCTTCAATAGCTTGAGAACACTAAGAACATTTAGAGTGCAAGTAGCTTCTCATCACCAAGGGAAACACAGGAAGCTCTTGAACATCTGACCTTTCAGAAGTGGAAGTCAGAGTGTCATAGAGCTTTCTGCCCTGGCTGGCTTCACCCTGTGATCCTGAGACCTCAGCCTAGTGAGCTAGGGCTAGGTTCAGAAATGTAATGACATTGACAATACAAGTCAACTGCTTATCACATAGGGTTCAGGAAGCATATTAAGCCTTTCAACAATGGACCTTTAAGAACCATGTGGGACACAAGGTTACAATGCTAGAGTCTAAGAGGCTGGGAATATAAATCTGCTACATTTGAACCTGGAGCTCTGACTACAATTCTGGTGTACATCAGTGTTCATTTTCCAGAGAATGTTCTCTTAATTAGCAAATATGAAAGTACTTCGATTAACCCTCACTTTTGTCCAGTTGTGTGTCTTGTACTCAACCTGAGCACTGTCCCTGAGCCCATCAACTCAAGGCGAACACTCTATCACAAGAGCCACTGCCCCAGGTGGGGTCTTTTGGTGGCTCACTAGAGATAACAGCCTAACAGGCTTTGCCTAGGCTGTCTTTGAACTGTAGTCTTCTGCTCTCACTCTCCTGAGAAGCTAGCTTTCCAGGTATGAGCACTGGCATCTGGCCTATTGTTTTTGTCAGTCATGGGGGTTGATCTTAGGGCATTGGTACTACCTTTGTGCTTCTTTTTCTCAAGGTTAGCCACTTGAACCACTCTACAGCTCCTGGATTTTCCTGAGTATGTGTCACTGAGGATTCAAACCCTGGCATTCATGCATGCTGAGGGAGCGAGCTCTTTACCACTAAGCCACATTTCTACCCTCACCTTTAAAATTTTATCCCTCGTTTTGCTTATCCTCAGGAAAAGGCTTCTGAGTATAAATCATCTAAAGAAATCTCTATAAGAAGATGTGCAAAGATAAGAAAAAACTCAGGGAGGATGGGAAGGGATGGGAAGGGGAAATAAAGGAGGAGGCTACAATGCTTGATAAAAAATGTACTCATTATCTTGCCCATGTAATTGTAACCCCTCTCTACAGTATTTTCACAATAAAAAGAAAAAAAAGACAAAAAAAAGAAAAAGTTCATACTTGGGAGAGACTAAACATGTGGATACTGTGACAAATGGCTCCATTTATTTATGAATTATGTTTCAATACTTAATAAAATATTAATGAAAAGTGAGTCAATGTCCTAAATTATTGTGTATAATTTTATAATAGCTGTACAAAATGAAATAAATATTATGTATATAACAATACTAAATACAATAATCAATCAATAAATAAATCAAATAAAAATAAAATACAAAATCAATAATAAAAATCATAATATAAAATTAAAATACATATGTAAGTATATATCATACATTCATTACACATGTATAGAAATATTGTTTTTCCATTGCAGGGCCTTCATTCAGGCCCTGGGAACTCTAGCCTGAATTTCTTTTCCTCAAGGACAGTGAGCTTTGCCTTGCAAAAGAGTTACCTGGATGGTGAGCTCAAATCCTAGCAATGGCAGAAATACTGGCTCCAATTCCAAGACAGTGACTTAGTTTTTTTAATGGAAGCAGTTATGTTTATTCAGTTCCAAACTGAACATTAAAAATAGGCAGCGTAGAATTTTGTACAGCTATTCATATTTCCTTCCCTTACCCCCAAAAATGCTTCTCTGAAAACTAATATGTTTGTTTTTTGTATGTTTTTTATTGTAAAAATGTTGTACAGAGGGGTCACAGTTATATGAGCAAGGAAATGAGTACATTTCCTATTGAACATTGTTGCCTCCTCCTTTGTATTCTCATTACCATCCCTTCCCTCCCATCTTGACAATTAGCTACCCCTGCCGAGGTCAGTGACTAAATTTTTCATTTTTGGTTGGCATGGCGTTTGAACTCAAGTAGTGGTAACTCTTCCTTCACATTGCTAGATTTACCAAGAACCCGAGTTTAAATCCCAGGCAAGGAAATAAAACTTGCAGAAATTCCAAACCAGGGAGCTTTATTTTTTTAATTTTGTTAAATAATTTATTTATTTATGTATTGGACAACCATGGGGCTTGAAATCAAGTCGTGGAAACTTCCTCTGCTTGGATCTCCCTAGGCTGGGATGCAGTCTCTGGACCCATAGCTGATCCTGAGATCCTAGGCCCAGGGGGCTGTCAGGAAGAAAAGAAAAAGCTGGAAAACACAAAAAGTGGTGAGCTGCAGAGGGCTGGGTATTTAGTATTTTTTTCTTTAGACTGTGACCATCCTGGATCTGAATGACAAAGCTATAAAGTGGACCTGACCTGCCATTGCTGTTGGCTGGTGGGCTCTCAGGGAAGCCATAGTCCAACCTGTCAACATAGACCTTAGTTTCAAATCTCAGTCCTGACATCAATGGCAGAAGATCACAAGAGACTCGTTCCTATCCATAGGAATACTGGTTGAAAGAGTACTTCATGCCTTGATCTAGTCTAAAATTGGATGCAATAATCTTAGAATGCTGATTGATCCTAATTAATAGTGTATTAAGCATGAAACCAATAATATTCCTTCATTGGCAGTATAATAAATACTTAAGAGTTGGTAGGAACATAGTAGGAGTCATTCAATCATAGATAGACGGCTCTGGCACTCTTTACTAATATATATTTATTTGTATACCACTGTCTGCTTATCCAAGTATCGCTGTTTTGGCCAAACCTGGGGGTCAACCTCATCATGTAGGAACCCCCTCACAGCTTCATTAGCAAGAGGCTGCCATGATCAATCTCACCCATTCATGAATTGGGCCTGCTAGGCCCTGAGTTCAGATCCTAGCATTGCCAATCATGATGGAGAACACATCTAAAATCTAGATGCTATATGATAGGATGTAAACAATTTAATAAATGGTATAGGTGTCATCAGAGTCAATAAAATAAATGGTAAATAAATGGTAAAACAAGAAATAAAATGAATAACCACACCAAACACAATTATAGACTGAACATCTGTATGGAAGTATAAATCCTACTTTTAAAATGTATATAAGGTGTATCTTTTCCAGGCCTGAATCTTGAATTCAGCCCCGCTATGAGGAGGGAATGGTGGGAGATCATAAGTTACTCAGTTCTGGACCTAGGAAGAGTCATGGTATGCTATCGATCTCATCCTTGAATCAGTAGTTCATGCATGATGCGAGTAGGAAATGATAGGCAAGACTCATGGGGTATTGATTAATTGTAAAGAAGAGTTGATGAAGCTGTCAATAATCATCACAGTCATGAAATGGAGGCTTCAGGAAAGATCCAAGAATCGATAGTCCCATGGTAGATTGGATTCCATCACAGGAAACCATCTCTCCTACCCTATACAAATATGTACTCATTTGCATACTACTTCAGCTTATGAATCGATGACTATTGTGCTTCTCATTCTCCCCCCCCATGGGGGTTCAATCTCAGGTCCTGGGAATGGCCTAGCTCCTTCGTGGCTCACAGGCTGGTATGCTCATGTGTACCAAATTTCCAATTGGGACTGCTAGACCCCGAGTTCAGATCCCAGCCCTGTCAAAAGATTCATCTTGATGTCAGAAGCCAATAATTGCACTTGTTTTACTTTCCTGAGCAAGTCGTGGGTCTCAGCTAGGATGGAGAATGCATGGGCCACCCTGTGGCCATAGGAATAAGTTGTTATCCATGTCAACCCAGTTATATCTGTCATCATATGCACAAGAAAATACACAATACATCCATGAATAGCATACAAAAGAAAGAGAATAACTACACTCAATGCACGATGCAGTCCACACACGGATGTGAATATATATCTCATGCTTCAGTGATGCATTGAGGACTATTTTGGTCTTCTTGGGGCTCAATCTCAGTTCCTGGGAATGACCCAGCTCCTTAGTGGCTCACAGGCTGGTGTGCTCACCTGGACCCATTGTGCAGTTGGGCCTCTTAGGCCCTGAGTTCAAATCGCAGCTCTGCCAAAAATTCACCTTGATGTGAGAAGCCAGTCGTTGCACCTGTTTTCCTGTGTTGTACAAGTTCTGGGTCTCAGCTATATGGAGAATGCATAGGCAACTCTATTCTCATTGGAATAGGTTGTAATCCTGTTCACCACAGTTATATCTGTCTTCCTATACTCAAAAAATACAAAATACATCAATGAATGAGACACAAAATTAAGAGCGTGACTACACCGAATGCAAGATGATGCCCACCCATGTTTGGAAATATAGATGCTCTGTTTAATTATGAATTTATGACTATATTGCCCCCCTACCAGGGCTCGATTTCAGGTCCCTGGAATGACCTTGCCCCTTAGTGGCTCACAGGCTGGTGTGTTCACCATGACCCATTCACCAATTGTATCTGCTAGGCCTTGAGTTCAAATTCCAGCACTGCCAAAATATTCATTCTGATGTGAAAAGCCAATGGTTGCACATGTTTTCCTGTCCTGTGAATGTCCTGGGTCTCATCAAGGATAGAGAATGCTATATATGCAACTCTATAGCCATGACAATAGGTTGTCATCCATCTCAGCACAGTTATATCTGTCACCATACTCAATAAAATATACAATATATCCTGGAAAAAGACACAAAATAAAAAGAATAAATACACTGAATGCAACATGCATACCACACCTGTAGGTAAAGAGAGATCTTATGTTTAAAAAAGGTGGGCTTGCTGTTCTGGGGCTTCAAATCAAACCTTGGACCAGGCCTGAAATTCTACTCCTCAAGGATGGTGAGCTTCCCCTTCTCCCCCAGTGCAACAGAGCTGCCCAGACCTGAGTTCAAATCCCAGCACTGACAAAACAACATGCTGATGTCAGAAGCCAGTTGCTGCACACGTTTTCCTCTGCTGTGAATGTCCTGGGTCTCAACTAGGATGGAGAATGCATGGGCAACCCTATAATCATGAGAACAGGTTGTCATCCATGTTAGAACAGTTTACCTGTCACCATACTTAGTAAAATACGAAATACCTCCAAGAATTATAGACAAAATAAGAAGTGCACCAAACACAAGTTGGTGTCCACACATGTATGTCAATCAAGATTCTGTGTTTAAGTAATGAATTTATGACTATAGTGCACCACACTGGGGATCATTGTCAGATCCTGGGAATGTCTGAGCTCCTTAGTTGCACACAGGTTGGTGTGTTCACCTTGACTTATTTTCCAATTGGTCCTGCTAGGCCCTGAGTTCAGATCCCAGCACTACCAACAAGTGGATCATGGAATAAGAAGCCAAGTGTGAAATTTGTTTACCTTTTCTCTGAGAATCCTGGGTTTCAGGCATGATGGAGAACATTTCTACAAATCTAGATGCTCTGTGATAGGATGACATCAATATAATAAACGGAATGGGTTTCATCATAGTACAATTGATGTTAAATAAAAGAATAAAACAAAAAATACAAGGAACAACCACATCAGACATGTATGGATTGAACATCTATACATAAGTATACATAATATCTTTACAATGAATATTAATAGTATGTTTTCCAGAATTGGGGCTTGAATTCAGGCCTCGTGAACAGTCTTGACTTTCTTATCTTCAAGTACGGTAATCTTCCTCTTCATCCACATTGCTGCAGATTTACCCAGATCCTGAGTTCAAATCCGAAGCCTGGAAGAATGAATAGCAGGAATTGCAAGCCAAGTAGCCAATTGTTTTTTATTTTTTATTTTTAAATTTTAATTTTTTTCTCAGCACAAGGCTTGAACTCCTGTCGTGGTAACTCTGTCTCAGCTCTGATCACTCTAGCCTGGGTGTACCCACTGGCCCCGTAGCTGCTCCTGAGATCCTAAACCCCCAGGCCTTGCCTGGAAAAAATGCACAGAAAAAAATGTGGCCTTTTTATATTTTCTTACTTTGTATGGTGACCCTCCTGGGTATGAATGACACTGTTGCAAAGGGTACTTCAACTTGCATTGCTGAAGGCTGCCACACTATCGGGGAAGCCATAGGGCTCCATGGCAACATAGGCCCTGATTTCGAATCCCCATTCTGACACCAACCAATGGCAGGAGATATAAGAAACTGGTTCCCATCCATAGGAATAACAATGGAATGGTGTTAATGTCATGGTTGAATGAGTTGATCATGAATGATGCTCCTACAAAATTAAACAGCATCATTTCAGGAGGTTGATTAATTTTATTTAATATTTATGAAACATTAAAAGAATATAATTACTTGCAGGAATGCAATAAGTTCAGGACTCTAATTGATTTCATTTATATTTTAAGGATGAAAACAATAACATTAATTATATGGATCCATAATAAATACCCAGGAATTGGTAGGAATGTAATCTGTATAACTGAAAAGTTTATAGACATCTCTGGCACTCTATAAAGATATATATTTGTTAGCATAATGCCATCTGCATGTCAATCTATTCTTATTTTGTTAACACCTGGGGTTCGATCTCAGATCCTGGAAACAGCCTGTCAGCTCAATTTGCTTCAGGATGGCGTGATGACACTCACCCATTCATGAGTTTGGCCTTGTAGGCCATGACAGCACTCCCAAACAATGAATCGTGGACTAAGAAGCTGATGGTGACACACGTTTTCCTTTTCTGTGAATGTCCTCGGTGTCAGGTATGAAGTAGAATACATATGTAGACCTATATCCTATTTAATCAATGTAATCAATGTTCTCTGTGCCATAATAATCAATGTCATAAATGGTCAATACATGAATAAAAGAAAAAATAAAATAATGATATTTAACACCTATGGAGTCAACATATGTATATAAATATAAATCATATATGTAAATTGTACATGGATAGGATGTTTTCTAGTGGTGTGGATCTATTTCAGGCCTAAGGATCAGACTTGAATTTCTTGACTTAAAGGAAGCCAGCTTCCCTTTCCCACACAGTGCAACAGAGTTATCCAGATCATGAGTACAAATCCCAGTCCTGGCAGAAAAATTGAACCTTTATAGTATGTACGACCCAATTCTTAGGTAGTTCATTATGCCTCCATTATATGTATGTGATTGTTGAAATGCTTAATAAAGTATTAACTAAAATTGATCAGTGTCCTATAATATAATTGTGAATAATTTTATGCTAGAATCATTCAAGTTCTGCTCATGCAATCATGACATATATCACATTCATTGGTAATCTTATGAATAGGAACAAGTTTTTTAGTATCTCCTGCCATTTGGAGGTGGCAGGACCAGGATTCGAACTGTGGGCTCCAGCTCCCACGACTTCAACCCGTGGATAGGGAACTCACCATTCTGTACAAGAACATCAGAAAGCCCAATGATGAGGCAGACAACAGTGGCTCTCAGCAGTCCTCCTAGATACTTACCAGGCTGTGACAGGAGAATCATGGTCACCCTAGGTAGGAAAGTCCTTGAGACCCCTGTCCAACTTCATTGCCAACAAAGTCAGAAGCCCTGTGGCTCCAGAGTGGATGGCCAACGTTGAGCAAAAGGAGCTCACAGACTGCCCAGATCCTGAGTTGAATGTCTGGGACTGGAAACAAACATACATACACAACAATCTGTGCAGCTATCTAGCTAAAGCAGGTCACCCTCTTGTACCCAACTGAATTGGACAGAGTTCTCTGGGAAAAGCGCTGTGGGAGCCGCTGTCATCTTTACTCCACCCATGCTGCTTGCATCACAGAATTCCGGCCACACCCCATTCTTTCATGTTTCGTTCTGAACAATGGGATACAAGAATGGTGGTCATGCCCATATTCTATGCTGCCAAGTAGCACAGGGATTCATTCTGTTGGTTGACAGCACTACCAGCAGTTGAGAAAAGCAGAGGTGGCTGAGTGGTGCACAAGAGAATTTGAGTATAGTAGGATATTGATTCTCTGGCCTGCGCCCTGGCTCCCTCCCCTTCATCCCTGCAGTGCTGGGTTTCATACCTCAGGCAATGGCTTGCTGCCAGCTAACCTAAGGCCCCCACCTGGTCCCTGCCCAAGTCCTCTGCTCTGGGCCCATGTGTCCGCAATGCTGCTGCCATTGCTGCTCACCCCACCTGGAGTAGTCACCAACAGCTTCTCCCAGCAGCACAGGTGTATGGCCACCCTAACACCATCCCTACCCCGGTTCAGACACCAATCTAGAGGCACCATGATCCCCTGCTTGTTTCCTCTCCCCAGCTCTGAGGAGTCACCTTTCTGTCTTGGGAATTTCTGAGATAGAGACTCAATATGTGCTCAGGCTGGGCTGAATCATGGTCCTCCTATCTGTGATAGGTATGATCCACCAGGTCTGGTCCTCTGTAGTTGGGATGGTCAGCACGTAGCACCATGATCATTCATCGGTTTAGATGTATTAACCCAAACTCTTACTCCACAGCAGCCAATTTTGACCACAGGTGAAGCTCTGTGTAGGGCCTCAATCATAGGACCTCAGTCTCCTCACAGAACTGTTGTGAGGAAACAAGAGATTTATTCAGAGGGATCTGGAGCATGGCTAGGCACAGAGGAAGTGGCCTTCAGACAAGGTTCTTGACAATTCGGAGAAGATATGACAGGAAGATAACAGGAAAGGGCTAAGGTGGGGCCTGTTATTATTCATGCAACAGGTCTGGGATTATGAAACAAAACATGGTTTTCTTTCATCATTTCCCTATCCTCATGAGGATGGAGTTCCTTCACTTTGTTGAGTTTTGCAGCTGGGGAAACCAAGGCATAGAGAAGCCAGGTGACCTACTTATGACCTCAAGTTCACAGGAAGCTCATCCTGACTTCTCTGCCATGCTCTCTAGGACAATGGATGCTATTCAGTCCACTTCTGGTGGTCGAAAGTCCACTTCTTGTCAGTCGTGGCGCTTGAACTCTAGGCCTAGGAGCTGTTCCCAAGCTCCTCAGCTCAAGGGTAGCCCTCTACCACTTGAGCCCACAGCATCACTTCCAGTGTTCTCGTGGTTCTTTGGAGATAAGAGTCTCACAGTCGTTCCTGCCAGGGATGGCTCTGAACCATGATTCTCAAATCTCAGCCTCCTGTCTAGTTAGGATTAGAGTTCTGAGTCATCAGCACTGACTTAAGTGTAATACTGACTTGCTTTCTCTCCCTCATACACAGGAACTGGTTGAATAGGTGCTGGAGGAGATGGCCCAGCGTCCCCTTGTGGTTGGAACCAAAGGTGGCCCTCTCATTCCGGGGTTGGTCTTTGGGTCAGGAGCTGTCTCACTCAGCCTGTTGAAACAGTTCTATGAGGTAAGCCTCTCTGTACCCTGGCTAGACCGTGATGGTTATTCATTGTCCATCCAGCCTTACTGGACTTAGTACTGTTTTCAACATCATTTTGTAGCACCTGGCCAAAATTATGACACATAGTTATGGAATGAAAATGTAATGCCATATTAAGAAAGTCATTTAGGACACTGGGAATATGGGTTCATGGTATGGTGATTGCCTAGCATTCATGAAATCCTGGGTTCAATTTCTCAGTACCGCATAAACAGAAAAGCACTGGAAGTGGTGCTGTGCCTCAAGTGGTAGAGTCCTTACCTTGAGAAAAAAAGAAGCTGGGGAATAATTTTTTATCCCTGAGTTTAATCCCCTGGACTGTCAAAAACAAAACAAAACAAAAAACATTTAGTTAGTAAATGGAAAATAAAGAACCCATACTTGGAATATGTAATTGCTCCTCCCATGCTGACACCTGAAAATAGTCCCTAATTCATGTACTTTACTTATATTAGGATACTGTGTTGAAATAAAAAGTTTTGTTTATTAGGTCACAGCAATTAATGCCAGTAATGTGCTTAGAAGTCAGGTGAAGATTAATTCTGGAAATTCAAAGATTCCAGGCTTTTGTGTGGTTATTGCTAATCACAAAGAGAAGGGTAGTCAAAGAGTGTTTTGGAAATCTTTTTGGTCAGTCATGGCACCCAAAAGGTAGAAGCTAATTAACAGTTATGACAAAAGAGAAGGAATAACTCCATATGGAAGGAATAAAATGGTAGCTAAGGTATACCAGAAGCTATTCTAGGGAAAAATTTTTGATTACTGAAGAACTAGTTATCATCTAGGATTGTTCCTCATTGCTTATAGCATTCTAATCTCTTAGGAAAGTTCTTAAGATCTGTGTGATAAATATATCTCCTTCTATGCTGTTCTTTCATACCTGATCTCCTTAGCTTTCTAAAAAGCTCAGTCTTTCTGTATTTCTCTATGAACATTTGCTGATGCTACACATAAACAGATGGCAGAAGATACTAAGGTAAGGGTCCCATAGCTCATTAGTCATTAATGTAACAACTTGGAAAAGGAGGACATATTTATTGCTAACTCAAATTTTCTGAAAAGTTGCAATGTCATCATTTGGTTCAAATTTCCATTTTTTGTCTGCATATTTGCACATAAATGCAAATGTGAGATGGGTGCTGGTGGTTCACACCTGTAATACTAGCTATTCAGGAGGTTCAGACCAGAGGATTGTGGTTCAAAGCCAGCCTGGTCAGGAAAATCCATGAGATTCTTATCTTCAATTAACAACCAGAAACCCAGAAGTGGTGCTGTAGCTAAAGTGGTAGAGCACTCAACTTGAACTGAACTGCTGAGAGACAGTGCCCAGTATCAGAGTTTAAGCCCCAAGACCAACAAAAAAAGTGAGATATGTTTCCAAACAGGAATGACAAGGTCAATAATCTTCCCAAGCAGAAGAAATAATTCCAAAATGATTCAGTGCACCTACTTTTGCTGAGTTAAAATTTAACTTATGGCTTCTTTGCTGGACTTATTCTATCCTTTATAAATTGTCAAATATTAGTTTGACAATAAATTACAACTAATAATTTTTTCTTTTCTTTTTTGGGGAGGATCCAGTTGTGGTGCCTGAACTCTGGGCTTGGGCACTGTCCCTCAGCTCTTCAGCTCAAGGCTAGCACTCTACCACTTGAGCCACAATGCCAATTCCGGCTCTTTTTTCTTTTTGCATATGTGGTGCTGAGGAATCGAACCCAGTGCCTCTTGCATGCAAGGCAAGCACTCTACCACTGATCCACCTCCCAGCTCTCAACTAATATTTCTTGTTTCAAAAGATAAGTCCATTCATTTTATGTCACTTAGCTTTCTTATTATCTTAGTTCAAAGCAAACCCAGGCAGGGGAGTCTGTCAAACTCTTATCTGTAATTAAACACCAAAAAAAACCGTAGGTGAAGTTTGGCTCAAGCAGTAGAGTACTAGATTTGGAGGCAGGTGGGCAGGAAAGACAACTGTTCAGGGACAGGGTATAGCATCTGGATTCAAGCCCCAGAACCAACACAAACTAAACAAACAAACAAGGAAACAAAAAAAACCCACATATTTCTTTGGGACCATCCTTAAAGGAGTACTGGTCTGAGAAGAGGCTCCTTTTGCTGATCATAATCACTGGATCCTAATTTTTCGGCATCCTTATTGCTCTGGAGAATTCAGGACCATACTAAAGGAATTGATAACTGTCTCCTGCAACAAGAGAATCATCTCAGGTGTCAAATATCTATCCATAAGACACTTTAAAACCTCCATGTCTTTGTTTCTTTGCTGTAGAACACTTTTAAAACAACGTTATTTCCTTTTGTTCTATGCTGGCCTTCAAATGGCACATTATTTCTTTTCATAATACTCTCAACTAGAAGTTTACAGAAAAGTTTTATATGAGTATAGAACACACTCGAAAAAGTCAGGGACAGAGTTTCCTTCAAGCCTTGGGATTTTTTCTTGTACAGTAAAAAGGAAAGCACAAGTTAACATGAATTTTGTCATTCCTATATGTTCATTTCCTCTCCTGGGAGTTTCCACATCCAGTAGCAGGTACTCCCAGTAAAAATCGATGGTGCTGTCTAAGGTATGAGGAAAGTTTTCTGGGTTCACTGAAATAACACAAGGACACCTTTGGACCTGAAGTAACACGTGTTTCAGAGACAACTTAGTAAAGAGAAAATATGAAATTCATGTTGCTTATAAATACATTATCAATGTGTACCTTGAGTTAAAACTTTGTAAGTTCTCTGTAAATTAAGGTGAATTTTTAATGGGAAAATGTTCCCAGGTCATTCTTTTTGTGAGTGTATGTGCTGCGCATTATTTCCCAAGTGTACATGAGTTAACAGTAAGAGAAACAATAGCTATAATAGGAAAAAGAGAAGTTCTGTTTTTAAGTATAAGGGTTCAATACTTTAAAGAAGACTCTACAAATAAGACAACAATAAAACAATAAAGCCAAGTCCAGTATGTAGATTTATGGGAGTGATATACAGAAAGCATTATTCCTAAGTGGAGCACGAAGTATGAGGCCACTCCCTTTCTAAATCACACTTGCTAATCATGCAAATTTATTAAAAGTAGAATGGAAGAATAATTCTTTTTCCAATGCAAGTCAGATATAAGAGCATGGACTTAACTGGGGAAAAAGTCCATCTTGAGAGAGCAGGGATTATACTAGCAATGAACTGTTTGCTAAGATGACATTTCTTTTTTTTACATATATATATATATATATTTGTTGGTGGTGGTGCTCTTGAACTCTTAACACTTGAGCCACAGTGCCATTTCCAGTTTTTTTTGTAGTTAACTGGAGAAAAGAGTCTCCGGGACTTTCCTACCTGGGCTGGCTTTGAAACCCAATCCTCAGATCTCACCGCCTCCTGGTTTAAGATCACATTTCTAATAGTGTACACTCAGTATATGCAATGTGTATGTTCATCTATCTTTATATGAATTCTTGAGTGAAAAATATGATATACAGCTTAGACTTTACACTCACAAAAATGTTTGTAGTTTAAAAGTTGATACTACTGGATAAATAAAATTTAAGAATGTAAAGGAGTCTGGGAAGTTCAGTTTGCATCCAGCCTGGGCAGAACACTCTTTGTGACAGTACCTATAATTAACCAGCCAAAAGCTGGATTGGAAGAATGGCGCAGGTGATGGAATACCAGTCATGAGTAAGACTGATGGATAAGAGCTTGGGGCTTTTGCATATATACATACAAAGATAGACATACACACAGACGCACTTACGTGTGCACACATGAATACACAAATGAAACAACTCTCAGAATATGTAGAAAAGTTAGAAAACAATAGAAAATATGTCCTGAGAAACCCTAGAATCAAGTGATAATTTTTAAAATTAGAAAGTCCTCAAGTGAATTACCTTCAAAAAAGTTTGAGACTATTACATAGGTAGGTATCAGAGATAGCAAGAGAATCAAGTAATCATTACTAAAGGGATCAGATCCATGGAGGACTGAATCAGAGACCCCTGCAGGTGCATCTGCAAAGGTTCATATCTTGTGTGAAATGTTAGAACATCTTTGAAAATAGTACATAAACAGTCTGAACAGTCATTCTAGTGGATAATATCATTGGAGTACTTCAGAATTGGTAGTCTGTATCTAGATTAAATAAACCAAGAAACTATGGCAGGACAATATGATACAAGGCTAGAATTCTAGCGCTCAGACTAAGATGAGATTACAGAATGCAATTACATAGCGATAGCATCCCTGGACCAGGTACTATAATTTTGCCTTAATAAAACAAACCATTCAAGAAAGGAATACACTGTTGGAAGATTGGTCTAATTTTGTTATTATGATTTCAGAAGTCAAGTTTCCTATTGCAACGCAACTCATACATAATCCCCAGTTGAATTTTAAATGTTCTCTTCATTACCGAACATTCCTAGATGCAAAATGGCTCATGATTCCCATTCAAAATTTGAAAAAGTAATTAATCATCATTCTGTTGGATTCCAAAGAAATGATGAGGGATTACAAAAATGTTAAGCCTGGAGAAATAGCAAATTTCATCTGTAAGACTTTGAAGATCTTGCTAAATTATAATTTAGATTTAAAATCAATATTTTGGTATTGTTTGTAATTTCATATTCTATAGGATAGTACAACATTCTTTTTACGATGATGGTTTAATTTACAAATTCACAAATGATTATGGCATTCTATTTGCCCAGAATATTCTTTCAAGAGAGTTATAATTAGAAATTAGTTAATAGATAATTACAATAGTTCATGTATGAAATGAGAATGTGAATAATGTAGACAGAGATGCCAACAAATGGATGGTATTAATTTATAAATTTAGAAAACGAACAATTTTTTGAGACTTTGGTATAACACGCTATGAAGAGAATGATTCTGTGAGATCTTCTTTTTTCTACCTATATGTAACACAGGAAGCAATTTCCTTAATTACATGCCTCTGTACACAATGAGAAAAATGCTAGGTTTAGGGTTTGTTTTTATTTTTGTTTTTTTTATTGGTTTGTACTAGGGCTTGAACTCTGAGCCTGGAAACTGTCTCTGAGCCTGTTTTTGCTCAAGGCTTATGCCCTAACACTTCAACCTCAGTGTCACTTGTGCCTAGCTTTTTCTGAGAAGTTTAGTGGAGATAAGAATCTTGGGAACCTTTATGCCTGGGTGGGTTTTGAACTGTAATCTTCCAATCTTAGCATCCTGAATATCTATGATAGTTAAAAAAGTATAAATATAAATAATATTTGCAAGTGTTCTGATGTCACGAATACCAGTGGGGGAAAAATTCATGCAACCCAGTATACTGTGGTGTTCGTTCCAGAACAAAGAAGGCACCACATTAGCAGAGGTTTAGTATTTTTTTCAAAATAGGGATAAGCTATATTTTATGCAACTTATTTTTTAAGTTTAATTTTATTGTCAAAGTGATGTACACTGGAGTCACAGTAATTGTAAATTAGTGAATAAATAACTTCTCAAACTTGTTACCCCTCCCTCATTTTTCTCACAGTTTTTCTTCATCCTAATAACCTCACAAGGTGTAATGTACATTTCCAACATATTGTCTTGTGAGAATTGCTATTGCATTGGTTTGCCCTTTGTCCTTTGTCTCGCCATTTTGTTGTTCCCCTTCCCTTCCCTAATTTAGGTAAAAGTATACACAATAAACAGGGTACCAAAATCAAATACAGCAGGGGATAAACCATAGGGGAAAAGCCCAAAGAAAATAGAAATCACATAGTACATTAAAAAACAACTATCGAAAATAAAAATCTGTGTTTGTATATCTTGGAGTTCATTTTGTTCAGCATCAGCTTATATGGTCATATAAAAGCATAACAAAGTCACTGGAAAATAATAGATTCATGGACACAATATCATGAAAACAACATGTTAACTGTTTTTGATAATCAAGGTGGAATTAGGATTGGTGAATTCACAATTCTGATAAAGGAATTTCAAAAGAGTTTAAAAATTATGACAGGTTGTAAACTTGTTCAACCACTTTGGAAAGTAGTATGGAATTTCCTCAAAAGACTCCACATAGAGCTCCCTTTTCACCCAACAATCCCACTTTTGGGCATTTACCCAATGTTTACAAACAAGACCACACTAAAGCTACCAGCACGAGTATGTTTATTGCAGCACTATTTACTATAGCTAAGATATGGAACCAACCCAGATGCCCCTCAGTAGATGAATGGATCAAGAAAATAGGGTATATATACACAATGGAATTCTATGCCTCCATCAGAAAGAATGACATTGCCCCACTTGTTAGGAAATGGAAAGACTTGGAAAAAATTATATTAAGTGAAGTAAGCTAAGCCCAAAGAAACATAGGTCCCATGGTTTCCCTTATTTGCAATATCTAGTATATGTCTGAGTCAAGCAGAAAAGGTCAGATAAGGTGATTTTAGGGAAATGAACCCTAAAATATGTATTCAAATTTTTTCTTTCATGCGATTGTTTCTAACACATTTATAAGACAATTTCTTCCTTGTTTTGTATGTCCCTCCCCCACAGTATAACCCCTGCTTTCACTGTAATTGATGTCGGTATAATTTGTGGAGGGGAAGGGGAAAAACAAATCGTTTAAATAGTGATATATGTGGACCCATTTCAACAATGAGATGTACAAGTCGTTATGTCGAAAACGAACTTTATCACTTTGGTGATGGGGGGAGGGGGAGGGGGGAAGATTGGGTAGGGAGGCAGGGGGAGGATGGGAAGGGATGGGGAGGGGAAACAAAGGAGGAGACTACAATCCTTGATAAGAAATGTACTCATTATCTTGCCCATGTAATTGTAACCCCTCTGTACAGAATTTTCAAAAGAAAAAAAGAAAAAGATATGACATTTAAAGTTTAATTGTTCAAACTTTTTAATAACTTAGCCTATTAAGAAAATTTAAAATTGCCTGGGAAAATAGGCTTTCATGCAAAGAAATCCATGGAGACTTAGCTGAGAGGGAGCAATGTGGGTGAAAATGGCTCATTTTCACTCTAAACAAACAAACCTAAAAAACCTTGCTATAAATACTGTAGGTTCCCTTGAGAATTGTCCTTACCCAGGAAATATACTCTCACTGTGTGAAACAAGATTCTAGTGGAATTTAAATTCAAAGTTCTTAAAAAAATAAGACATTAAAATTTGTGAATTTACCTTTGATTACCAAACAGTAATTCTCTGGAAAAGATAATTTGGGTCAAAATATTTAGGGAGAAAGTGCCCCCACAATGAAAGAAGGTATTGGGTTTACAATTTTCTGTTTGCAATACTTTCCACAGTGTCTTTGCCCGTGAAGCAGTGAAACACATCAGATTAGATACTTCAAACCAATGATTTCACATTTCGAAGTAGCTCACAAAATATAATATCCTTATTAACATGAGATAGTGAAGACTTCCCTTATTACATAAGCCAAAACGTGAGCAGGCTTGGGAAGGTGGCTCAGTGGTTGAGTGCTTGCCTTGCATGCATGAGGCCATGGGTTCGATTCCTCAGGACCACATAAGCAAAAAGAAAAAAAGCCGGAAGTGGTTCTGTGGCTAGAATGCTAGCCTTGAGCTGAAGAACTGAGGGACAGGGCCCAGGACCAGACTTGAGGCCCCACGACCAGACCGCACCCCACCAAAAAAGAAAAGAATTGAGCAAATTGAAAAGGTAAGAAAAGGCATTCTTAGAAGCCCTAGCTAAGCATATTGGCTTCAGCAGTGGAGAGAGGACAAAACTTTTTGTATAGATTGTGTTAATATTTTTGGTACCTAAATTGTTTTTACAGAGCCTATTTGGCTTACTACAATTCAGAACAGACTGAATGAAGACATGAAAATAAATTCCACAGCCATATAAAAAAGTTTAAAAAGAGAAACCATGAAGATGTAGCAGTGGGGTCTAGAAGGCCTTCAGCTTCACTAGACTTGAAGTCAAGAAGCTGTGATTAATTGGAAATCAGGCAAGAGCTAAGAGGAGGACATCGAAGTAGGACAAAGAAGTATTGTCTGTTGTAATAGACACTGTCATACAAGGTATGGGTGATTTAATCTGGTCTTCTTCATGCACCTTGTTGAGCAAATGCAAGACTAAGAGAAAAATAATCTATTGAAATCATTTTACAAAGAATAACTTCACTGTTTCTGATATAGTATCTAAGGAGACTATTAAGAAAGAAGAAAAAAGTGGAGTATACTTTGATTTCCTCTAAGCATATTGTTAGCAAAATATATCTTTGAGTTTAGAATTGATTGAACCAAAAATTGGTAGAGTACTTATTTTTGTGGGCACTTAAGACACCGGAAGACTTTAAAGGTAAAAGAAAAAAGAAAAATGAATAGCTAAATATTTGTGATCTCAGCTTCTTGGACTGGTTTTGGAGACAAAGTTGGATTTTCATGGCAACCAAATACAAGGGTGAAGTTTAATGGACTTGCTTGGACAAGTAAACAGCATGATAGAAAAAAATGGCAAATAGTATTTAGTGAATTACTTTTACCAATTACTTGCCAGAACAAAGAAGAAAAGATACAATTCAAAATCACTTGACTTAAAAGTATGAAAAAAGCGTAGTGAAGAGAGATGAGAGAAAACATACAGGACTGTTTTGTCTCCAGAGGAGTAATGGGCTCTTGATCTATCTTCACAAGCTATCAAGTGTGTTTTAGGACTGGAATATCCAGTTCAGACAAAGAAAACTCACAGAAGAAAATACTTGCAGCAGATATCGATGATTTATAGCCTTAAACAATCTATTTAAATCTGTTCAAAATTCTCCCCTACCCCAAACTCCCTTTTTGAACAGCTTTGTTTGCTTTTCCGAAGACTGCCCTTCATTAACTATTTAAAATTTTGAGAGGTCATATTCATACTCTCTAGATATTGCTGTTTGGTTGTGACTTTTGTGTGTTTTTCTTGTGTTTTTTAACTGAATTTCATAAGTATGTGCAAGTGTTTTACAATTAAATATGTCCATCTAATTGTCTAATGCTCCTGGATCAGAATGACTCCTTCTATCATTCTCAACCAACTCCTTCTCCAAGATTTATTTCAGATTTACTATTTTCTTTATCACATGTGTACATTGAGTATTCTAGCTTGACTTGCCTCTTGTTCCATTTTTCATTAATTCTATGTCTTTACAATTATTCCTCTCTGGTTTCAACTTCCTGTTAGTCATTCTTTTAAACTGTTAATACTTTGAAAGGTTTATATACATTCCATGGAGTTTCAATCCTGCATACACTTGAACTGATGTCAGCTTATATTTCCATAATTCATTCATCTGCAATTACAATTTGCAAGACTGGAGACATGAAGCACCTAGAAATGATTTTATTCTCATCCATTTGGGAGATTAATCTTTAGTCAACAAGAAAGTTTAAAAATGGCTTAGAATATATGTCTAACTACCATTTTTTTCCAGGGCTGAGGACCAAACCCAGGGCCTTGTGTGCATCAGGCAGGCACCCTTCTATTAGGCTAAACACCCAGCCCCCTAACTACCAGTTTTTATAAATGGCTTTGTACAATGGTTTGCGATTATTTTATTTTACATGGGATAATATTTTCTACTACCTACAAGTTTTGCAAAAAGAAGAAAAGTACAATTTACTACTATAGAGGAATATGATGGAAATAGAGACAGATTTTATTTTGTCACATCTCTGATGAGTACCCATATTCAAGACTTAAAATCACATTTCTTACTATGTTAGACAGATAGGGAAAAACATAAAACAACATATGATAAGGCAATCATTCATGAGTTTTTAAAATGTACCTTATGTGATGAAATTTATTTTATTAACTAAGGTTTGTGTTTGACATATGGGTGGCTGATCTATTTAACACATTTCTGAAAGGCACCTACTGAACAAGACAAATGGTGGGGGGTATTATTTCTACACTTTAGTGAATGGTTGAATCTCTTTGGTATTAGTGCTGGGTAAATAAATCAACTCTATTTTAATTTGCACCCTACACATTAAAAACTTGTAATGTCACTAAGTATCATCTACTTGTCAAATGTTATTTTGGTGAATGATCTTTAAAAGTTTATTTGAAAAGTAATATACATTCAGGAGATTAAATGTAGGTTATCATTGGTTTGAGAATGACAACATTTTTATACTACAGAACCAGATTTTACTGAAGAACCAATGTTTTGAAGCACTAATGATCTTCTCAATTATTGTTTTACTGAATTATATTTGACTTCTAAGTCGTTTATCTCCCTTGGTAGACCAATTATGGATCTATCATTCCTGGAAATATTTTTGTCCTACTTACTCTGGACTGAAATTTTTCATTAGTCATTAGGAGAGGGGTATTAAAAATAATCTTGTGACATTTGTGATCTTGTTCACTCTTAGGGGCTGGTCATTTGTAAGTTGAAATTTTGAATTACTATACTTTTTCTCAGATTTTGTGATATCATCTTTCATTTTAAGTTGCCTTGCACTTCACAATTTCTTACCACTGCTTTCTGTGTCTTAAGGAATTTGGGCCCTGAAATATTATAGGAAATGAGAAATTGGATGGGTTTTCAATTACTTTTTGTTGGCATGTTGCGTGGGCTTAGGTGAGAAGTCTTGCCCTTGTTATCTGATTATGCAGATAACTGGGACATGGGATCATAAGGCCTGTGAATCCTGCAGAAGAATAATACCATTTAGACATCATATCAGCAAAATTTAGGTATAATCAGTAGGAACAATTCAGAAATATGGAGAAAAACAGTATGGGAGCAGCAAGTTAAATCAATAAAGAGACCAGCAGAGTAAAATCCCTTATATATTAGGGGAAAACAATAATTTTTTTTACCATGTGAATTCAAAAGACCAAGAACATTTAGAACGTATCACAAGTTTATACCGAAGATATTGCATTGATATTTTTATATCTTAATATATATTCTAAACCTATTTATTTATATTCCTATCTATTTATGTGCCTGGAACGAAGTGCTGTTTGCTAGAAAATACAGCTACTACCTTCAACCAAGTGCTGTTTGCTAAGAAAACACACTACTACCTTTGATAAGAGCTGTTAAGCCTTCGAGCCTATTGATACCCTGTTTGACAACATTGCTTTGCCCCACCACTTTCCATAAGAGCTGTTACGCCTTACAACTTACCGATGTCCTGTTTGACAACATTGCTTGGCACCTTCTGAAGATTCCCCACCAATGATTTTTGCAAGATATACTTTGCAGTTTTGGTGCCTAGCAACCTATTGACCTGCTGATGCTAATTACCCTGCTCAGCGTGCTATATATACTGCTGTGTAAAAAATAAAGTTTGAAACCTTGATCAGAACCCTGTCTTGGTCTCCTTCCTCGTGTCTGGTTTGTCTCTCATTCAAGTCAATTCCTCTTGGAGCCCTTGTTGACAGACTGCGCGGGCGGGCCAGGTGACGCCCAATGTGGGTCTCAAAGCACGGATCCTGGTCTGAAGGTTGCCTAATTGATCAGCCACTCTCTTCTTGGATCGCCACCCAGCCGGTGAGTGAAGATCTGCATCTTGATCACCGCAGAAACGCCCGACTGCGATACTGATCCGTAAGGTAAGGCAGGCAACGCAATCATGGGACAAACACTTATTAAGCATGAACTTTTTGTTCAAGGCCTAAAAGCCTCACTCAAGGCATGAGGAACATGGGTTAAGAAAAAAGATATAACTCAATTTTTTATGCTCCTGGAAGATATTTGCCCTTAGTTTCCTCAGGAGGGCACTATAGACAAAAGAAAGTGGGGTCATGTTGGAGACTGTCTTAAGGATTGTTACGAAATTTTTGGCCCTGAAAAGATTCCTGTTCAGGCTTTTTCATATTGGAACCTCATAAATGAGATGCTCCAAGTTCGCCACCAACACAAAGATGTTTCTAGAGTGGTTAAGGAAGGTGAAGAATTTTTAAAACATAAATTTACAGAGAGTCAGGCCTCCCTTGCCCAAAAACCCCTCAACTGTCCGCCCTCAATCATTGTCCCTCGGTTTCCATACCAATGCCTGACAGTAACAGTGACTCACAATTACAAAACCCAAAATGTATACACCCGGTTCTTTCTAACCACAGATCCCAAAGGCCCAATGATGCTGTCCTTCCCCTGGAGGACAAGGCCACTTTGGAACAGGAGGCTGCTAAATACCATTCCTCAGATTAGCCCCCTCTAAACCTCTTGGGCAAGCAACCTCCCCCCTATAAAATAGCCCCTCCCTTCTGTGCCCCTGCCTTGGCCTCTTCAACAGACCTTGAGGAGGTCACCAGACAAGCCACAGTTAAGCTTTCCCAGGAAGCCCAGACCTTAAGGTCCCTACTTCAAGTCAAGAAGGAAAAGGCCCAACTATTAAAACAACTATTTAAATTGGATCTAGAAATTAGGAACCCAAACTTACAAAAATTTATGACAAAAAAGAAAAAGATCCTTCATGCTTTTCCAGTCACTCAGTCTCAAATTAGAGCCACTTCGGAAAATCTAGAAGGAGAATCTGATGATCAAGAGACTGAGGTAGAGAACAGAGAAGAGCTGGAGGGAGGGCCCAATTCTGATGACTCAAATGGGGAGAAGGAAGGAGGAGAGCATCTGGTTATTAGAGCTCAAAAATACCATCACCTTAAATTTAGACATATTAAAGAATTAAAAATGCTGTTTCCTTCTATGGCCCTACCGCTCCTTTTACCATTTCTCTTTTGGAATCATTGAGTGAGGACTGGCTTACAGTAAATGACTGGGCCATGATAACCAAGGCTACTTTAACATGAGGCGATTTTCTTTTATGGAAGGCTGATTATGGTGAAAGATGCCAGGGTATAGCTCTCCGTAACACATCTGGTGATGGTCACTTTAAATCCTGGACCATAGAAAAATTGATGGGCAATAAGCCATTTGATACTAATGAAAAACAGGCTAAATTCCCCCAGGATTGCTTGTTCAGATTCAACACACTGCCCTTAAGGCTTGGAAAAGCCTCCCTTCTCAAGGGTATGCTGTTACCTCCTTGGCCAAAGTTTGACAGTGACCGCATGATCTTACAGTGAGTTCATTGGACGCCTTACAGAGGCTGCCGAGCGCCTTATGGGAAAGGAAGGAACTGATAATGAGCTTATTAGACATCTTGCTTTTGAAAATGACAATTCTGCTTGCCAAGCGGTTTATGTCCCCACTGCCATGGCAGAACCATTACTGACTTTATCAGACTTTGCTCTGATGTTGACCCCACCTCGCATAACATCGGCCTGGCCATAGGTGCTGCCCTTAAGGATTTTACTCAGAGCCAAAAACCTAAAACCTGCTTTAATTGTAAACAGCGTGGTGATTTTTCAAAGGACAGTTCGGCCCCCAAGGCTGAAAACCACCCCCTCCATCCCTATGCCTAAAGTGTTAATGGGGCATACATTGGGCCTCTGAATGTTGCTCCAAAACCTATATTCAGGGCAATCCCCTGCCAGCCAAACAGGGAAACTTTGTCCGGGGTCTGCACCAAGGCCCCAAAAACCAAACAGGACAGAACCCTTCAGGTTCGTCCCCTAAGTGACCCCTCCTGCACCATCAGCGGCTTCGTAAGGGCAAGCACAGGAAGTGCAGCATTGGACCTCTGTGCCTCCTCCCACACAATATTGACCCCTGAGTTAGGAAATCAGATTCTTTCTACAGGAGTGTTTGGCCCACCGCCCCCAAACACCTTTGGTCTCATTCTGGGGCATGGTAGTTCTGTTTTTCAGGGCCTTAGTATTTCCCCTGGGGTTATTGACAATGAGTATGAGGGAGAGATTAAGTTACTGGCTACTGCTTCTCAGGGGCCAGTCACAGTTTTTCCTGGAGAAAGAATTGCTCAATTAATATTGCTTCCCCTTGATAAGATAAACCCTAGCCTTACACAAAAAGAGGATCCAGAGTCTTTTGGTCTTCGGAAGCTTACTGGGTCCAGGAGATTACTCAGGACCTGCCTCTTCTCAAGCAAAATTGGATGGGAAAAATTTTGAAGGCCTTATGCATATGGGTATTGATGCAACAATTATTTCTAAAAATGACTGTTCCCCTCCTGGTCCCTTACCCCTTCCATGACCCCCTTAAAGGCATTGGACAAACCTCTAACCCATTACAGAGCTCCAAAATTTTAACCTGGGAAGATGAAGAAAAAATAAGGGCACCATCCAGCCGTATGTAGTTGAGACCCTCCTGGTTAACTTGTGGGGACCTGATATTTTATCCCAAATGAAGCTTATATTGTGTAGTCCAAATGAATTGGTTACTCAATAGATGCTTAACCAGGGATTTCGCCCTGGACAAGGCTTAGGAAAACATTCTCAAGGCCCTAAAGAACCCATTCAGGTGGAGGTAAAAACTAATCGTTTTGGTGTGGGCTATAAAAATTTATCCTAGAGGATGTTGACATGCCTGTACGCCATGCAGACCAAATATCCTAGAAAAGGACTGAGCCTGTATGTGTTGATCAATGGCATTTGTCCTCTGAAAAACTGGCTGCGGCTACTACATTGGTACATGAACAGCTTGCCACAGGCCACATTGAACCCACCACCTCTCCGTGGAACACTCCCAGTTTTGTAATTAAAAACAAATCAGGAAAATGGAGATTACTTCAGGATCTTAGAGAAGTAAATAAGTCCATGGTGCCCATGGGAGCCCTTCAACTGGGCCTTCTCACACCAGTGGCTATTCCAATGGAGTACCATAAGATTGTTATTGATTTAAAGGATTGCTTTTTTACTATTCCTTTAAACCCTGAGGCCCGTGAATATTTTGCATTTAGTTTACCAGTAACTAATTTTAAAAGCCCTATGCCAAGATTTCAGTGGAAGGTTTTACCCCAGGGCATGGCAAATAGGTCCACATTATGCCAAAATTTGTAGCTCAGGTGGTGGATCCATTTAGGCAACAGTGGCCCTCCGTATATTTAATTCAGTATATGGAAGATTTACTTTTATTGGGCCCTGACCCTGATCAGCTTCTTTACTGCTCCCAAAGACTTTCTAAAGCCCTTACTGATGCTGGCCTTCAAAATGCTCCAGATAATATCCAGCTGACTCCTCCCTATACATTTCTGGGTTTTGAGCTTTTTTATAACAGGATTTTTTCACAAAAAATTCAACTTAGAACAGCCCATTTACAAACTTTAAGTGATTTTCAGAGGCTTCTCAGAGACATGAACTGGCTCCGGCCATACCTTACACTAACCACTGGCGAAATTAAACCTCTATTTTATATTCTTAAAGGGGACCCAAATCCGACCTTCAGCTGTTCATTAAGCTCCCAAGCCCTAGAAGTGTTGAGATTGGTAGAAACCGCCATTACAAATCAACAAATTTCTTTTATTTCCTATAATAAACTCCTTCAGTACATTATATGTGCCACCAGCTTTACACCCACTGGAGTTTTTTTGCAAGAGGGACCTTTGTTTTGGGTACATTTGCCTGCCTCTCCTCCTAAGGTCCTTACACCATACACCTTCTGGGTAACAGAATTAATCAAAATGGGAAGAGAACATAGTAAAAATGTTTGGCAAAGATCCTGATAAAATAATACTGCCCTATTCCCCCACTCAAATTCAGTGGTTAATACAAAATGATGATGATTGGGCTGTGTCTAGCATTTCCTTTCAAGGAACCTTTGATAATCATTACCCTGCTAACAAACTTCTCCAGTTTTTAAGATATCAGTCCTTTGTTTTCCCCACACAAACTTCCCCTCAACCCTTATCTCATACTTCCCTGGCTTTTACTGATGGTTCCTCCAATGGGATAGCAGCTTTTACCATTGATTCTCAGACTGTTTCCCTTCAGTCCCCTTACCGTTCGGCACAATTTGTTGAGCTTTTTGCAGTTTTACAAGTGTTTATTCAACTATCTACTTTTCCTTTTAACATGTATACATTGATAGTTCTTATATTGCTCATTCCATCCCCTTACTTGAAACAGTTCCTTATATTAAACCAACCACTAATGCCACCTCACTGTTTTCTTTGATTCAACAGTATATTTTAGCCAGACACTGCCCCTTTTTTATTGGACACATTCGTTCTCATTCAGGCCTCCCTGGACCTTTAACAAAGGCAAAAATATAACGGACCAAGCAACTCAGCTTGTTTTTTGGTGGAACACGAACCTGTATCTCAGGCAAAAGAGGCTCACTCTTTACACCACCTTAATGCTCAAACCCTGTGCCTTCTTTATAATATTACCAGAGAACAGGCGAGGCAAATTATTAAACAATGTCATAATTGTGTCATCTTTTTGCCTATTCCCCATTTAGGTGTTAACCCTAGGGGTTTGGTGCCCAATGAAATTTGGCAAATGGATGTTAGCTATGTTCCATCATTTGGCAGTCTTAAATATCTTCATGTTACAATTCACACCTTTAGTGGCTTTATTTTTGCCAGCCTTCACACCGGGGAAGCCTCTAAAAATGTTATTGCCCACATAGTTGCTTAACTGTAATGGGAAAACCCAAACTTATTAAAACTGATACTGGAAATAACTTTCAACAATTTTGCCACCAGTTACAAATTAAACATATGACTGGATCCCTTATAACCCTCAAGGTCAAGGCATTGTTGAACGGGCTCATCAAACTTTAAAAAATACACTTCAGAAATTAAAAATGGGGAATCTTTACCCTATAAAAAGAGCTCCAAGAAACATCCTTCATCATGCCTTGTTTGTTATTAATTTCCTAAGCTTAGACATTAACGGAAAATCTGCAGTTGATCGGCTCTGGCATCCACAAACTAGTCAAAATTATGCTACTGTTCTTTGGAAAGATCTTTGAACCCATCAGTGGAAAGGTCCTGACCCCATACTAATTTGGGGCCGCGAGTCTGCCTATATATTTGACAATAAAGAGGGCACAGCTCGATGGCTTCCAGAACTTCTTGTTAAACCAGTTGATAACAAGACTGACTAACCCTCCATCTTCCAGGGAAAAACAGAACCCTGAGAATCCGCCCTTGTTTGTTTCAGATGCTGTTGCCACTGAAAAATTTGATGACCCTCCACCTGCTGATGCTGGTTCCAGAGGCCATTATTGATGTTGACTCCAGTCATTGGGAATTTCAAGTTTTTGCAATAGGGTTTGACCCACCACAACTGTTGAATAAGGCCTGCTTTAAAAATAGCCAAGTAGAATTATACTTTGATGCCTGCCAACCCACTGTTCGATATATTTGGGGAACTTGTGACATCTGAGAACAGAATTATGCCACAAACCATAAATATATTTGCTGGAAGCATCTGGCCAGTCAAGCAGACAATTGTGATAATGTTAATGAAGTGTATTGTCCATATTGGTCCTGCCCCCATGAACATTCCAGGTCCCTCGGCTCCAATTTGGAGTTGTTGGGTCCTACGGGCAAAAAAATGATTTACAGGTGGCTGTAACCCAGTCAAGTACACAATTACTGACCCATTGCATCCCAAGTGGATATCAGGACTAACAGCAGGAACATGGGTGGATGGCCGAGGGCAAGACTTTAATGGGTTCGTACAAATTAAAAAGGTTTGGATACCCAAACCTACTGCCTCGCCCGCTGAAGTTCTTATTCAACAGGTTATTTCCTCCCATGTTTTTTCCTCTATTGTTGCCCAATTGGATCTGTGCGTTCTTGGACTTTCTACTTAATACTAGATATCCTTAAGAGGTCCTTTTTGCTGCTTAATACCACACGCCCGGAATTTTCACAAGGCTGTGGTCTGTGTATGCGTCCCTCCTATAAGATACCTTTAGTTACTCTGAGTATTCCCCCCCCATGGTAAATTGTTAGAAGTTATCACCTCTTGCAATGCCTCCCCGTATATCTATTCTCCCCAGGTTCTGCTGGAAGTCCTACCAGAAAATTCCACATGCATTAACTATATTACCTCTAACCAAACCAAATATTTTTTATATTGCCAAAGATTTTTTAACACTTCTGGCCTACAGAAGGAAAAGACATATTGGCCCCCCACAAATACCTCCTTTTTATGCCAAGACGGCTTAGATCCATTTTTTTAGAGGAAATTGGACTAAATAATTGCGTTTTTGTTCCCCCATATTGATATTCTTCCCAGGTCAGTACCGGTTCCTATTTATTTGACTGAGTTTGCAGAGCCAAGAGAATGCCTGCATTTATTCCCTTTATGGTAGGTTTGGGAGTCACTGCTGGCATGGCTGCAGGTGCTTCTGGCATTGCCACTTCCATTTCACTTCATAACTCCTTACAAAACCAATTGGTTAACTACATTCAAGCAGTAACTCGAATTATCTTGACCATTCAAGATCATCTAAACTCCCTTGCACAAGTTGTGCTTCCAAATAGGTAAGGCCTCGACCTTCATACTGCCAGGCAGGGTGGTCTCTGTGTTTTCTTACAGGAGGAATGTTGCTTTTATGTTAACCAGAGTGGCGTGGTTCAGGATCAAATTACACAACTTCAAGACAACTTAGAAAAAAGACGGCAAGGTGACTCATCCACCAGATGGTGGGAGGCCAACAGCATACTCCCCTATGCTCTTCCTCTGCTTGGACCCTTTAGTGCTATTCTGCTAATTGTTATTTTGGGACAATGTATTTTTAACAGGATAATTAGTTTTGTAAGACAGCAAGTTGACTCCCTGGCATCCAAACCCCTGCAAATTCATTACCACAGGCTAGATTTGGCTGATCAGGAAGTGGTGACTTTCGTGGAGCCACCGCCTCTTGCTAAACAGGCAAGTCAAACGGCAGAGCTTAGGCCTCCTTGGTGGCCAAAACCTGAATCGGCTAGACACACATGCCATGGACACCTATGGAATGGTGGAACCTAGTGGTATCGGCCGATGAGGGTGACCAAAAACTCGCCATTCAGGCTCATAGAAGCAAACCGATCTGCATAGTGGTTGGATCTGTCTGTAATCCTCTCCCCTCAAAAAAGGATCGTTAAAACATTTTAGGTGGATAGGTCTCTACTTCCTTCCACTGGTTAAGGCCCTTATACTACCAATCCTCTGCAAGACTCCAGTCAAGACCTTATCACCCGTTCCCTATAAATAATTGGCCCCATTTAATAAAATAAAAAGAGTGGAGATGCCGGGAACCAAGTGCTGTTTGCTAGAAAATACAGCTACTAACTTCAACCAAGTGCTGTGTGCTAAGAAAACACAGCTACTACCTCCGATAAGAGCTGTTAAGCCTTGGAGCCTATTGGTACCCTGTTTGACAACATTGCTTGGCGCCACCACTTTCCATAAGAGCTGTTACGCCTTATAATTTATCGATGTCCTGTTTGACAACATTGCTTAGCACCTTCTGAAAATTCCCCACCTATGATCTTTTGCAAGATATACTTTGCAGTTTTGGTGCCTAGCAACCCTATTGACCTGCTGATGCTAATTACCCTGCTCAGTGTGCTATATATACTGCTGTGTAAAAAATAAAGTTTGAAACCTTGATCAGAACCCTGTCTTGATCTCCTTCCTCGTGTCTGGTTTGTCTCTCATTCAGGTCAGTTCCTCTTCAAGCCCTTGTTGACCAACCCCGCAAGCTGGGGCATTTATTGGCATAAATATCAATTTATTTGTCAAATTATCAATTAATTATAGTAAGATTAACTGTAAAATATAAAATCAGCATGTATTAATATAAAATATATAACTATATATAATATAAAAAACATTTTGCATTGTTCTGTTATGGTTATCAAAAGCAACTCTATTTTAAAGTATTATTTCATTATCTTTACCTCAGTGTTTGGTAGCGTTAGAACTAATGCTTTACCATTTGTACATGTACAGCCTAGCGGCAAGAAGAAACACTGTGATTAAACATTACCAATTTAAGGCCTAAATATCGAGGAGAAACTTATGGACTTCTCCTGGAGCTATGGAAATATTTGGTGATACAAATTCATTAGTGTGAGTTCCTGCATGGTTGGATGGTAGACAGGCCAAGACACTAGGTAATCATGCAAATGAACAATTTTTTCATCTTCTTGACTTCAGATACTTTTGAAATGGTAGGTATAATAAACAATTAGATTTTGATAAAATAGCTTTTAGTCTGAACAGTTCTGTCTGAACTGTTCATCTGTCTATGATCCCTTGTAACATTTTAGTTTTGTTACAGTAAGACAATCTATGTTGTCAGGGTAAAGATATTATGGTTGGTCTCTTCCTACATGGAAGAAGGGTAAAGGGTCAGGTAGACATTTGTGCCAGTAAGACCTCATTTGGGAAATATTAAACTGCATATATTTAGAAATAGCTCTTACGCTTGAATCCATTGGCTCCACAAAGGTAAGCCAGTTGATATATAAGTACTTGAAAAGCCATCATCACCTTGTTTTGGGAGGGGTCCGGTCTTGGGGCTTGAACTCTGGGCCTGGGCATTGTCCCTCAGCTCTTCAGCTCAAGGCTAGCACTCTTCCTCTTGAGCCACAGTGCCACATGCCCCAGCCCTAAATTATCCTGATTAATTTTCAGATAGAATCTGGCTTCCTACTTGTGTATGATCATTGGTGCAGTACATTTGATGTTATTCTTCATGGAAATTAGAATAAAGGTGCCTGGCATAGTGTACAGATCTTTCTTTCCAGTCTGGGCTTTATCCACTAGCCTCACAACAGTAGAATCCGATATAGTCAGGATTTTCATAAGCCTATCATACCTGATTTTTAAAAAATCATTGAATTTCCTGCAGGTTCTTGAATACTGGATTAATTTGTGTTTTCTTGGGTTGTTTTGTTTCATTTGAATGTATGTGTTGACTTATTCCTGACTTTTCCTTTTCTTTCACTCACGTTCTTACCTAAAGTGTTGAGAAACCAATTCTTCTTTCTCAAGATAGTCAAGGTGAACATTATTTAGTCCAAAGCAATTTAAGTAATATTTAAACACCTTCATATCTATGAATGGTAGATAAATGATAAGTGCTGCGAAGGGTCTTTTTATTTTCACAGCCGTCTTTGGCTTACACAGATAGATCATGAATTATATGAAGATAATAAAACTACAGATGCTTGCCAGGAGTAGAAAAACCTATTGCTAATTGTTTGATAGAGGCTTCCCTTCTCATGAAAGAAATATGCTGCTTGATGCAGTATTTCATAAAATCATATTGCTAGGAAGAACCTAAACAATCTTCTAACACTACAGAGCTGAGGGAGATGAACTGACCTCCTGCATAATTTACTTTTGGATCAAATAAAATCAGGCTTCCAAAAAGAGAGTAGGCTTTAGAGAAACATGATGACTTTTATGTACATAGGTGCTTAGCTGATTTTGTCAATTGGTGAACTAATACAGGGAAAGTACAACAAGGTAAAAATATAAATAACTCGGCATTGAAATACTCATTTGTGTGTGTGTGTGTGAGTGTGTGTGTGTGTGTGTGCACGTGCCTGTACACACACGTGCATGTGCATGTGCTCATGCATGCATTCATCATTCCTAAGGCTTGATAGTGCCTGGGCACTATCCCTAAGCTTCTGTGCCCAAGGATAGTGGTCTACCACTTTGAACAGTGGTCTTCAGATCTCAGCTTCCTGAGTAGCTAGCTAAGCTGATTCAGCCTCTGAGTAGCTAGTTAAATTCTTCTTGTCCTCTATGGTTCATTGCTCTTTTCTTCTTTCCTGAGGTAATCACAAGCCTAAGTCATAATAGGTCTAATTGCTTTAAAAATACTATTAGTGCTTGGCAGCAGGGGCTCCAATCTGTACTCTTAACTACTTAGGAGGCTTGAGAACAGAAACCAGGCCAAATTTTAGTGGACTTCCTTCTCAATGTATAGCTGGGTGCATTTGATCATTTCCACCATCCTGCACTATCTAGAGACTAAGATTATAAGGACTGCATGATCAAGGCCAGCCAAGGTAGGAAGCTAGAAAGTTGGTGTGCAACTCTGATGCCATTGATAATGGGCAGGCTAAAAAGACAGATCAGGTGCATGTTCTTGTATAAAGGGAACCCTATCCTAAAATTAACCACTGATATGATGCCAGCCTACAAGAAAAATACCCCAAGTTGAAATCCCCATAAATGCCCACAACCAAAATAGGTATATACATTAACATCCAAAAACGTATTACAATCTGTTCTTTGCTCTAATATAACCTTTATTTGATTGTCATATGATGTGAAAGAATAGTTTCTTCATTAACTTATGATATATTTAAAAAGACCTAGAAAATTCTTTCTCACATATTAAGTGAAAACAAATGGCAAATTGCCCCATTCCTTACATATTTGACTACCACTAAAAATTAATCTAATGATTATTATAGTAATATATTCTGATTTATTACTTTACTTTGTAACAGTTTTTAAACTTTTGGCTTCTCTCCTGAAATGTAAGTATTCAAATAGTATCATCAAATTATATTCCTCGGGTACTTGGGGTAGTCTTTTACAAGGTTTTGAACTGATGGCTTCTGAGAATTCTTAATTGGTATATTATTTGGTTTATTATTCATTTCAATTTAATTTCATTGTAAAGGTAATGTAGAGAGGGTTTACAGTTACATAAGTAAGGTAATGAGTACATTTTTAATGGAAATAACATTGTTATCCACTCGATCGATTTTTTTGTACACTCAAACAACTACTGATGCTTTTGCTGCTGCTATTGATCAATGGGTACTTTTGCTTTCTTTGTTCATGCATTTTTTATTATAAAATTGGTAGACAGTGAGTTTACATTTACTTAAGTTAATTAAAGCATGCACTTCATTTTATTTTCTAAATTTCAAATTTTGAACTTAATTATTTTCTTTTGTTTTTTGGGTAATTCTTTTTTCAGGGTTGTAGATTAGTTAATTTAATTTTGCATGATTTTTACACATGTAAATTATTCAGATACATAAATTTTGCTTTAAAAATATTTAACATATGAATTTCTAAGATTATTTTCTTAATTTTTATATGGTTGGTGAATTTAAATAAATTTATTTTCTTAAAGTTCTAAACACATTTTTCCAGTTAACAAATACTTACTGTATTTTCAAGAAGCACAAACTTTATTAAGAAAGGCTTCATTACCAGGTCACTTTTTTGTAAATATTTGTACTTGAATTAAAAAAAATTAATGTGGGCATGGTGATTTGTGGCTTCCATTTTCTAGCTATGGTAGGAACTGCAAGTAGGGTTTGCAAATAGGGAGAGCCTGAGAAGCTATGAGACCTTATTACAAAAATATCCAGAGTGGGGCTGGGAAGGTGGCTCAGTGGTAGAGTGCTTGCCTTGCATGCATGAAGCGTTGGGATCGCTTCCTCAGCACCACATAAGCAAAAAGAAAGAAGCTGGAAATGGCGCTGTGGCTCAAGGGGTAGAACACTTTCCTTGAGCTGAAGAGCTGAGGGACAGCGCAAAGGCCCTGAGTTCAGGCCCCATGACAGGACCACCCAAAATTATCCAGAGTGAAATGAATAGGGATATAGCCATCCCTAGCACGATATAGAGCACCTGGTTATCATATTCTAAATCTTGAGTTAAAACTCCAATAACATCAATTTTTTGTAAAAAATAAAAGGCTAAATGTTTCAAAATGTTTATTGTTTAAAACTCTTTGCAAAGGTTCTCATGTCTTCTATTTCTTAATTTTCAATTTACTTAATCTATAAGAATCCAAGTATATCGTGTCTATTTTATTTCTACTAAATTTTAAATAGTACAAGCAAAATTATGATTCAATATATTAACCTACATTTACTATTTGTGATAATTTACTCTGTTAATATGACAATATTAATATTCCAAATGTGTGTATGTGTTTTGTGTGTGTGTGTGTTGTTTATGTGGTTTGTATGTGTGTGTGCTTTGTGTGTACTTTGTAATGCTTGGGTGATCACTCTACTGTTTCACATATGCTGGGCCAAGTTTTTACCACTGAACTATACTGTCTAGTTATAATGTAAATATTGTTTTAAATTATGACTTTTAAATTTTCATTCCTAGTATGTTTTTTCAAAATTATATATGATATAATGTGATCCATATTCTATCCACGATAGCAATTTTTATTGTTTTGTAGAATATTTCTACTGCTTTTCTACTTCCAAACTCTTGTGTTTGTTATTGATAAAGGTTTTACTTTGCTTCTTTTCTCGCTTCATTCTTTTTGCCTTTAGAGTTTATCTATTCTTTCTTTTATTTTCCTGGAAATTAGTGATCATAATCCTATTACAATTTATTTATATTGTAACAGGTCTATGCAATGCTTTATTTTCTATTTTATTTTTCCCATCTTCTCTGACTCTTAGTGTACATTATTAGGTGGAATAAAAAGAAACTTGATTCGGAATACTTTGATTATTTTCCTCCTTCTCTTTTCTGACGTCTTTCTGTTCTTTGAAACACAATAGCAATTGCATATAACTCCTAAGTGGTTCATCATTCTATTCTATCCCCTCTCACTCTCCTCTGTAGTACAGCTCAAGTCATTATCATTCAACGTTATTATGCTATAGTATTAACTAAATCTTAACTCATTCTTAAATTAATTTTAGATGCTTCAAACATTCTCTCAGGACATTTTTCTATATATATAATATCTGGGGTCTTGTCACAAGATGCAAAATATGAGTGACTATCAAACATCTAGATATCTCTGTAGAATATTGGTCCACCTGTTCAATAAATTCATATGTAAATTCAAGGAATACAGATCAGTCAGAACAATTTTGTAAAATGGTGTTGCTTGAGCCCTCATACTAGATTTGAACCATATTACAATGTTTAGTAGTGAAAGAACAGACACAGAAGAATGTAACAGATTTATCAAAAATAAATTCTTAGTTTATGGTCAATGGATTTTGAAGAGGATGCCACGACTTTATGAAATAAAAATAGAATCTTAAATGGGTGTATTGGCACTATTGCCTCTCTAGATTTAAAATGATCTTAGACTACTACCTCGAACCTTATACAAAACTTTAAAATAAAAATGATTTCAAACTAAATGTGAGATGTAAAAACCTATAAAACATAAATGTACCAATTCATGACATTGGATCAGTAAAGGTTTCTAAAAATTTCATATGTAAAGCATTAGAGGCTAAAGATAATCAAGAATTAACTGGTTAATATCAACTGATAACCTTTCATAATTCTATGAAAGTAATGAAAACATATGCAACAGATAGAGGACACATATTTGTTAATGCTACAATGTTAATGCTACAATGATCCTGAGTCTTAAGTACATTCATATCTTCTAATTTTATATTTCTTAAAGAACATATGTTGATTAGTAGTTAATAGGAGGACCATATGAAATATGCTCCTCTTTAGTATCTAAGAAAAAAGAAAATGAAAACTCACTAGTATGACCATAATATAAAAAGGTGACACAAAATATAGTAATGCATTTGTGGAAAAATTGATATACTCCACATAGCACAATGACTTGTATAATACTGCAATCATTTTAGCAAGCAAGTATTCAAGTCTTCATTAAAGAGAATTGTATATTATTCAGCCATTACACTTCTATGTATGTATTAAAGAGAAGTAAAAAAAATGTTTGGGCAGGGAATGTAGTTCATTGACAGTGCACTTGAATAGTATGTGTGAGACCCTGGAAATAATCTCCCAAAACAAATTTGAAAATACACAATTTGCTGGGCAAATTCCTGTAACTGAATTTTATATCTATTTTAATGTCTGATCTAAAATTTACAGCATTTCTAGTTGAAGAAATGTAATTTTGTGAAACTTAGGTTTGGAAAACCTATGATTGTATAATTCACTTCCAAAGCATGTACACAATAAAAGGAGATAATATATTGTATGTGAATTTCATGTCAGCAAAAAATTCTGTTAAAAATGCTTCACACAAATTGCAGAACACCTGAAAAGATGTATTCGGTGTTGGCTAAAAATTCCTTGTAAACTACATCTTTTAAAATGAAGATGTGATTTCTGTTTATTTTGAGGTTTTTTGGTCCGTTCTTTGAGTTTATGCAGAAATACTTCAATCAAAAAGTATATGTGATAACTGGAATATCTAGGAATTATGCATCACTTAAAAGTAATTGACAACCTTTTCTGGAAGAAAGTTTTAGAAAATGACAAAAAGCCCAAATCTATGCATATGCATTTTATGAAATCTATATGCTATGTGCTCAATCCAAATGTTTTCTCTATTTCGCTAGGAAAACAGTATTCTCAAGATAAGAGCCAACAGCAGTGAAAAGAAACAAAATACACAATCATGTTGATTTATTTGTCAAAATAACAAATGAAATAAAACAATTCCACTTAAGCAACTCCAATGTTAGTATCTATGAAGATTTTCCTGAATGCCAACATCCATTGATTTTTTTGGAGTTTTAATTTCTACGAACATATGAAAACTAGAAAACGAAAACAAATATAGTCTTAGAGCAAACCAGCCTTGGAATAATTTTATTAATTTTTTTGAAATTACAAAAGAATTGATACCATTGAGGAAATGATCCTTTCCTATGGAAATCATTTAAAAATGTTTATCACTTATTATAATTCAAATACCAAACAAGAGTAATTTTATATAATCATTACAAATATCATTTCATTACTATAATAAAGTAGAATAAAAGACCAGTCCAAATATCTTATCATTATTCTTAATTTCTAATCAGTACCTAGATATCTCAATCTAAATATTCATGTCGTTAACATAGACGTAAATATTCTATAATTTTTACTTAACATTTTTCAGGGGCATGTATTCATGTTTCTAAGAAATGTTCACAGCAGTTAAAAGATGATTTTGTGAAATTAATGTGAAATTAATGTGATATATTTTGTTTTTGTTTGCAAGGCCTGAGCATTGGCTCTAAGCCTTTTTATGCTCAAAGCCAGCACTATACAACTTGAGGCACAGAGCTAATACTTGTTTTTAGTGGTTAATTGGAGATAAGAATCTAACACGTACTTTTCTGTCTGGGCTAGTTTCGAACACAATTCTAAGATCTAATTACACAGAATAGCTCGAGTTATAGGCTTGAGACACTGGCACTTGGTTTGATGTGTTTATTTAATTTGAATTATGTCTTAAAATTTTTGTTTCACTATAATGTACATCGTTCTACACAAAAATTTAGACATATGTATATATTTCTGATGACAATCTCCAAAAATATATGTCTTTCTACACTATCTATCTATCTATCTATCTATCTATCTATCTATCTATCTATCTATCTATCTATCTATCTATATTTCTGAAGACAGACTCCCTATAAAACTTTATGTTACTATTTTTGACCTTTTTTAATTTCACAGATATGCAGTCACTAATATTTAAATCGAATGTAGAGTTTATTATTTTCAAGGGAATGTTCGATATACCTATGATATTGTAGTAGCATTTACAGTATATTAATTGAAATAATTCTGTTCAAACTCTTAAATATTTATGTGTAGTGGTGGGGAGAGAGGAAGTTAATCCATACTGGTTAGGAATTTGCAATGCTTCAAAAATCTATTCTACAATTTGTTATAAGCATATAGTCAAGCTAACTGTTATGGGTTAGTTTTTTATTTCTTTATTTGTTCTAAATTTTAATATGGATGGATGCACAGTGGTAACATTAAAATTATTAATCAACAGACAAATAATTGCAAAATCATAGATACATATCAGATTTTCAATAGTTAGCACTATGATGTTAGTAATAATTTTGGTGCAGATGATGATGAACACAGTGTACCCTCATAATTACAATGTTGTTATTGAAAAAGGAAAAAAAAATACACATTTTTGAAGTTAGATTTTCCACACAGAATACATAGTAATAAATAGCGTTGGATTACATACAGTAAGAATAACAAGAGGAGAGTTTTAATATCAAGAAATAGAACCACATTAAACAGGTAGAAACAGTAAAAACCCTAATGTTCTTCCTGCAGTCTCTCTAATGTATACTCACTTTTCTTGATGGTATTATTTTCTTAAAAATAAAATCGTTAATTTCCACATTTTGATGGACTAAGATGTAGTTTTCAACTTAGTGTGATTAGTTCAAATAACATTTTTATATAGATACTATTCAATAACCCTGTTTTCCAATGATATATTAAGAGTATGTTCTTCAATACAGCTATAAACATATGACACAATTTACATAATACCACTTACATAGCTGTAGTTAACTTAAAAAGACATAGACCTTAGAGCCAGGATGTGAAATTTATTTTTATTTCTGCAGGAAACAATTTGTGACTTTATACCAACAAACTGAATTTGACTCTTTCCTTATTTGTAAGGTAAGATGGAAAATGTAAGAACTCTGGAGTTCATGCCCCATAACCAAGAAAAGTAAAAAGAGAAAAAAAGGCCGTAAAGCAACATTTTAAATCTAATGTCCCCAAAAATTGTCTAGAAATAAAATTATAACAACCCCTGGACTGATAAAAAAGATTAAAATGAAATTGCCTTCAATCATTCATTTAGACAATCTATACTGAGCAAGCTATTGGAGCTCACATCACTAACTAGAATTTGAGAAGATCACAGTTCAGAACCAGTGAGCAAGGAACGTAATAAGATTCTCATGCTGCAATGCATTTGTGATCGAGTTACTTGGCAGACAGAGGTGAGGAACTTAGCCTCTGTTCTGCCCTCAGCAAAATTGATAACCTATGAGCAAATAACTAAATTGAAAAAAGATTGTTCTAATGCTAGAATACTTGTTCGGCCAACAAAATATCTAAAAAGAAAGAAAGAGGAAAGAAAGAGAAAGAAAAGAGAGTAGAGAAGGAGGAGGAGAGAAGGGAAGGAAGGAAGCAAGCAAGCAAGGAAGGTACGAAGGAAGGAAGCAAGCAAAGAAGGTAGGTAGGAAGGAAGTAATGAAGGAAGGAAGGAAGAAGGAAAAGAAAAGAAAAGAAAGAAATGGTCGAAGAAAGAATGGGAGGGAGAAAGAAAGGTATAAATAAAAACCTCAGCATGTGTTCGATGTTAATAATGACCCTAAATCATTTTAGCTATAATTGCCACCATTTAATTCTCTGGGAAGAGACATTTTTTATCAAGCCCTATTGTATGGACTTGGAATCCCCGAAAGGCCACCAGAGACCATGACCAATGCAAACAACAAAAGAGTCATATATTTGCAAGCTCAAGCTTGGTCCTTTGCACATTGGGTAACCGATGACACTAAGAGTCCCTGAGCACAAAATCAGCCCAGCTTTTATAGTATTGAACAAACAAGTTTAGGGAACTTCCACACAAGTAGTTACATGATTGGTTTGAGTCCACCCTAACCACATTGCCCTTTTTCGGAACTATTGGTATGTTCTGTTCCTGGAACACTTGGACAACTGTTCTGCTTTCTTAAGGTTGGGAAGGTTTGGTGGCAACCCGTGGTTTTTCTCTCTCTTGGGGTTACTCTGAGGGCAGCCTAGCACAAGATGGTGGGGGTAATCTCAAATTGTAGTTACTTTGGCTCTTCATTCTCTCCTCTTCTAGAGCATCATGAACCAATCATGGTCCCCTAATTGGCATAGTATTCTATATTTACAGTTTGGTATTGGGATCTCAGAACTGATAGATGGTCTGTGCTGATCTACAAGGTCTACAAGGTCCAATTGTGAGTAACAAAATTAACAGTACCAAAGGTCCTTACATTTTCTTCCATCAATCCTGACCCCATATACCACAGCTAACTTACCTTTATACCAGCTGTACTCATAAGCTTCAATTTTAAGACATACTCATACCATTTTTTACATACTTAAACTTTCTGAGGTTTGTCTTCTTTACAAACATTTTAAGACAATCCTTACTTTTTAGATCCTTTCTTATCTAGAGGAAATCAATTTTTCCCCAATTTCTTCCTAATGCTTTCTTTACTACACTCCTATTCTTTACAATTCCTTGAGCTCCTTTGTGGCTAGAGTTTAAAATTGCACATTTTCCTTTGATTTGTGGAACCAAGTTATCTCAGAAAACCTCAAGGCACCAGTGGGATGAAAAGCTTGCGAGATTTTAAGGCTAAGATTAGAGTTGGGTCTCATTCCTCCTCTTACCTCCATTGATTTAAAAAAAATATCTCCTTTATCTTTAAAACACACCCAGGAGGAAGCAGATAATTACCATACCAGAACCACACTAGGCTGTGACCCTGAAGTGTCTAAGGCAAGGCAGTGATATCCTTGCCCCAAATATCCACTGTGAGAGTAGAGAGGTTACTGGATATCACCAAAAAATGTCCCACAAGATCTTAGTTTTAGCAGCTTTCAAACAGGAAGCATTCTCAGGTTATGGAATCAGGCAGGAGTTCAGTCTACTTTTACCAGGGGGGAGATGGTCTGGGTGATTATGTAGATTTCCTCCAGGTGACTGTCAAGCTGTAGTTGAACTTTAGTCATTAGGGGGTGTAGCAGCAGCAGCAGGGACTCTCTGTGGCTTCAAGGGACTGTCACACCTCATTCTGGACTGCAAATTCCTACAAATACTGGTTAAGGATTCATTGCATAGGCTTGGCAGGCTATGAACCAACTAGTTTTTTAAGACTATTTACACAGTAGCCCAGAACAATTAACCAAGATGACAATTTTTTAAACTAGATCGTACTTTTAATAAGATTAGGATTTTCTAGGCAGAAATAGAGGGTTCAGGCCTGTACTATTATTTCCCATGTCTTTTCCTTCTATGTATTCTATTTTGTCACATTTTTAAAAAAAGATACTGTGGTCCCTTGTTCTTAAATGGGGATGATGGGCGAAGATTCATCTTCTGTCACTTCTTCAAGTTGACTCAGGGGTGTTGATACTAACTAACCAGGAATCTATAATCTTAGCCTATTTTACAAAGAGGTTACCAGGGTTAGATGTCATTAAGAACAACATTTTAACTTTTGTCAAATGCACAGACCTTTTTTTCTGGCTACAGCAGTGCTGCTTCTTTAGCCTTCTGTTTGCAAAGGGATCTTTCAGGATGGCTTAGGAATGTGATCTCTTGTAATCTTAACAATGTCTGCGTTACCTATACAGGCCTTCAGACAGATATCAATAGAAAAAAACTCTCAGGTATACAAACTTTTCCTGAGCAGATTAATTTCATGTAGCTGGTGTCACCTCAAAAGTTACTGCCAATTAGAGCTTTTGGCACATACAGTGGTTGGGATCTAAACTATCCTCCACATTTTACAACCTTAGCCTTTTAGTACTATCACAGAAGACTGAAAAGTTCCTGTCCCTTACAAGGTAGTCATAGACATTAGACATGCTTACAAACTATCTTTCCATGACCTCCTGGCTCGACCAATTTTTGAAGGACCACACACAAATGACTCTAGGATCTGACATTATTTCTGCCATCCAAGCATTGGCTTACGGTCTCTGGATGTTCCTCCATTGCTTTCATCCAAGGAGTGTCTTCTCCACACTGGTAAAAATGCCTCATTGGCATTTCCCTTAGTTGGTTGCTGGACTTGAACTTGGGGCCTGAGTGCTGTCCCACATCTCTACAGCTCAAGGCTAGCACTCTGTCACATTGAATCCTAAAGTAGGTCTGCTTGCTCTTTCAGCCTTCTGGTGGCTGAGTAGAGGTGGCAGTCTCACACGGACCTTTTTCTGCCCGGGCTACATTCAAACCAGTTACAGATCAATGAGTCTCATAAAAGGCCACTTTACTCCAATGAAAAGCAACAAGGTGGTCAACATAGAAGTAGTTTAAAGCATATTCTTACCTGAAACATATTAAGAGCCAAAGTTACATTTGACAAACTGACAAGAATCCTCACTTTTTTTGTGGGCCTGATGAGATCTGTTACAAAAAAACCATGAGAGCAAACTGAAATAGGAATTAAGCAATTATTTTGGTAATCCTAATTTTTCCTTTGTGCACTTTGAGAAAAATGTTTAGAAGAATTATATTTTTAAACTTTATTTTTTTAATTTAATTTAATTTTTTTAGTGAACATACTGTACAGAAGGATTAAAATTACATGGGCAGGATAATTCGTACATTTCTTATCAAGCATTGCAGCCTCATCCTTTGTTTACCCTTCACATCGCTTCCCAGCCTCCCCCCACCCTCCACCCAATCCTCCCCCTCCCCCCTCACCAATGTTGTAAAGCTCGTTTTCGACATGACAACTTGTACTTCTCATTGCTGCAACAGATCCACCTGTATCCTTAAACGACTTGTTTTTCCCCATCTCCTCCACAAGTTATACTGACATCAAATATAGTGAAAGCAGGGGTTATATTGTGGGGGAGGGACATACAAAGCAACAAAGAAATGTTATAAATGCGCTAGAAACAAATGCATGGAAGAAAAAAACATTAAAATACATATCTAAGGGTTCATTTTCCTAACATCACATTATCTGACCTTTTCCCTAGCCATAAAAGAAATGCAATCAAAACTACATTGAGATATCACCTCACCCCAGAAAGAACGGCAAAAATCAAGAACTCTAACAACAACAGATGCTGGAGGGGATGTGGACAGAAGGGAACCTTACTTCATTGTTGGTGGGAATGTAAACTTGTTCAACTACTTTGGAAAGCAGTATGGAGGTTCCTCAAAAGACTTCACATAGAGCTCCTATATAACCCAGCAGCCCCACTTTTGGGCATTTACCCAAATGTTTACAAACAAGACCACACTAAAGTTACCAGCACAACTATGTTTTTGCAGCATTATTTACTATAGCTAAGATCTGGAACCAACCCAGATGCTGCTCAGTAGATGAATGGATCAAGAAAATGTGGTGTATATACACAATGGAATTCTATGCCTCCATCAGAAAGAATGACATTGCCCCATTTGTTAGGAAAAGGAAAGACTTGGAAAAAATTATATTAAGTGAAGTAAGCCAGGCTCAAAGAAACATAGGTCCCATGGTTTCCCTTATTTGCAATATCTAGTATATGTATGATTCAAGCGGAAAAGGTCAGATATTTTTAAACTTTATATACAGAAACCCATTCCTAATGCATAAGCCTCCTAATCTCTGTTTTAATATTCTATATTTTAGTTTTTAGTTAAGTGTGTCACTAATTTCCTCTTGGCTGCTTGTTTTAAAACAGATACACATGAAAACTTTAAAATTTTTCTTAGTGCAAAAATTACAATCACCATCACTGTACCAAGAAGCTAGACTTTATGCCTTAAAAAAACACACAATGGCAAAATATCATTGAGAGCAAATCACATTATACAAATAAAATTTTAACGTTCTTTTTAAGGCCTTCTTAATTTTAATATTAACACAACCAAGGGGAAGTTTTAGCAATGCTAATCAGATCTTTACATCACTCATTTTGACCATCATGTTTCCAGTGTCTATGTGAAAGGAAAAGGGACAGAATAACGATGGGCCACTTGGCACTTCCTGAGGAATGGGCACACACACAATCTGACTCTTTAGGGTTAGATGAACTGCTATTGAGCCAGTTGGCCCTCTTTCACCGTGGGTGGACGCCTCCCATAGCCTGTTCTACCATGCATGACCAGCTGAACTGCACTTCTGCCTATTCTGTTCACTACTGAAGATAGATTTTTTTGTTAGCTTCTAAGTTTCTCCTTTTTGGTAAGCCAGATATGTTGATTACATTATAAACAGCCTTATGCATTTTAAAATACCAGATTTTCTAATTTTCAAGTTAAAGTATCCTTAAAAATCTATTTAAAACCATGTGAAAATGCTTTAAAAATGTTTTGGTAATGTCCAAACCCCATAACCTTTTGAATTTTAAACTTAAACTCACCCAATTGTTACATCATGCTAACAATTTCTATCATGAATATGTTCATAATCACATACAAAACACACTCAGATCTTTAAGCACCAAAAAATCAAAATCAGTTGTACATACATTTTCTAAAGTTTTCAAACAAAAATTTAAGACAATATTTCTTTTAAACTAAGTAATTTTGTAGAGCTTCATTTTCTCAGGGCTTGATTGTTGGCAAGTCATTTCAGCAATTGATCTTTTCACTTCTGTTGGAGGAAGGCTCGGGGAGGGGGTTCACCTGAAACTAAACTCTCCTGATCTTGTTTTTCCCCTTCCCCTCCACAAATTATACCGACATCAAATACAGTGAAAGCAGGGTTATACCGTGTGGGAGGGACATACAAAGCAACAAAGAAAGAATCTTATAAATGTGTTAGAAACACTCACATGTAAGAAAAATACATTTGAATATGTATTCAAATTATCTGATTTTTCTGCTTGACGTAGACATATAATAGTGCAAATAAGGGAAACCATGGCACCTATGTTCCATTGGGCCTGGCTAAATTCAATTAACAAATTTTTTTCCAAGTCTTTCCTTTTCCTAAAAAATGGGGCAATGTCATTCTTTCTGTTGGAAGCTTAGAATTCCATTGTGTGTATATATCATATTTTTTTGATCCATTCATCTACTGAGGGGCATCTGGGTTAGTTCCGTATCTTAGCTATGGTAAACAATGCTGCAGTAAACGTAGTTATGCTGGTAGCTTTAGTGTGGTCTTGTTTGTGAACATTTTGGTAAATGCCCAAAAGTGGGATTGCTGGGTCATAGGGGAGCTCAAGCTGATTCAAAACTTTGGCAAAGTAGCAGGGTATAAAATTAACCCTCAAAAATCAATGGCTGTTCTGTATTCCAACAATGAGAAAAGTGTGGCTGAAATTACAAAAGCAACTCCATTCAGAATAGCTTCACAAAAAATAAAATACCTAGGAATTAACTAAACCAAAGAAGTGAAGGACCTCTATGATGAAAACTTTAAAAATTTGAAAAAGGAACTCAAAACTGAACTAAGAAAGTGGCAAAAATTCCCATGTTCCTGGATTGGACAGATCAACATCGTGAAAATGGCAATACTTCCCAAGACTATCTACAAATTCAATGCGATACCTAACAAAATTCCAACCTCATTCTTCAAGGAAATAGAATAGTCAATCCAAAAATCCATATGGAACAAGAAAAGACCCCGAATAGCTAAAACAATTCTCAACAGAAAGAACAGTGCTGGAGGAATATCAATACCAAGTTCTAAACTCTACTACCAAGCCATAGTAATTAACACAGCTTGGTACTGTCACAAGAACAGACCTCAGGACCAATGGAACTGAACCAAAACCCAGAAATGAACCCACAGACCTATAGCCATCTAGTCTTAGATAAGGGAGCTAAAACAATAGAATGGAAGAAAGACAGCCTTTTCAGTAAATGGTGCTGCCAAAATTGGTTAACTACTTGTAGAAAACTAAAGCTAGATCCTTATATATCACCCTGCACAAGAATCAACTCCAAATGGATCAAAGACCTCGGAGTCAAAGCAGACACTCTGAAATAATTACAGGATTGAGTCGGAGAAACCCTAGGTATCCTTGGATATAAAGATCCAGAAACACAACAAATCAAAGAAAGGTTAGACAAATGGGATTGCATGAAATTGCAGAGCATCTGTATGGCAAAGGACAGAGCTAGCAAATCAATAGAAAGCCCATGGATTGGGAGAAGATCTTCACTAGCCTTACAACAGACAAGGGTCTCATACCTAAAATATACCTGGAACTCAAAAAATTAAATTCCTCAACAACAAATTTTCAAGGAACAACTGCCAATAAATAATTGTGCTAAAGACATAAAGACAAACTTCTCTGAAGAGGAAAGAAGGATAGCCAAAAGACACATGAAGAAATGCTCAACCTCCCTAGCCATATAAGAAATATAAATCAAAACAACATTGAGATACCGCCTCACCCCAGTAAGAATGGCTATAATCAAGAACTCTAATAACAACAGATGCTGGGGGGGATGTGGGCAGAAGAGAACCTTATTCCATTGTTGGTGGGTGTGTAAACTTGTTTGCCCACTTTTATCCAATTTTAGACAAGAGCAGTTTCCATTGTCGGGACTAGCTGAAAAGTCAAAACAGGCACACATCCTTCTATGTGACTGAGCTCAACTAGAGGCTGGAACTTTTATTTCCCCGAGATTTTCAAATAAATAACAAAAACACAAAACCAAAAAGCCACATTTAAAACTAGTACAAATTCTAAAACAGAACTAGAGAAGACAATAACCAAAGGCTGGGTTTATCCCTCTGAAACTGAACTCTGTGCCGTTCACACTCAGCAAGCTGAATCCAGAGTCTGCTGAGTGAGCCTACAACTGTCAACCAGAACTTCCCTATCTCCGGAAACATACAACAGAGAACAATCAGGTCTCAGTGAATTGGGTGACATCTCATCAACATTTGTTGACCCAGGGGCCTTCAAAGGTTGAAGAGAAGTCCAAGTCATTTTGAGGCTAGGGAAATCAGTCCCTAGAGGCCATCCCCTCAGATTGGCAGATTCTCCCCCATACTCTGATCTCCCTGGGCCAAGGCCTAAGTCTAAGATAAACCCAAATGACAAACAGAACACTCAACACAAAGACACAACTTACAAAGGCACACTGCAGCTTTGTAAATTGCCAACAAAAAGTGCCAGTCTACAGACTCAGAGTTTCCCAAAAATGTCTGTCCTTAACATCAATCTATCCAGAGGGGTCTGGGGACGTCTACTTACAGACCCCATTGGCAGTCTTATAACGTGTCTACCTAGACTCCTTGCCAACCAGAGTATAGACCCCTCGGGAAACCAGAATTACAGATACAGAACCTGCTAGCAATCAAATATACAGAACGGCACTGCCTTGACTTAAGAGCTGGGTTTTTTGGGATTCTGTGGTAGGGAGTCTAGAGGGTCCTATGAGGCAGGTTCCAGATGAGCCCCTAGAAATGTTGTATGGACTTGGGACCTCCAAAGACCACTGGAGACAATGTCCAATGTGAACAGCAAAAGAGTCATTTATTTGCAAGCTTAAGCTTGGTCCCTGCACACCAGGTAACCGGTGACTCTAAGAGTCCCCAAGCACAAAATCAGCACAGCTTTAATACTATTAAACAAACAAGTTTAGGGAATTCCCACACAAATAGTTACAGGATTATTTTGAGTCCACAATAACTGCTCTGCTCTTTTTCTGAACTATTAGAATGTTCTGTTCCTGGAACACTTGAGAAACTGCTCTGCTTTCTAAGGATGGGCAGGGCTAGTGGCAGCCTTTGATTTTTTTCTCTCTCTTGGGGTTATTCTGAGGGAAGCCTAGCAAAAGATAGTGGGCTTAATCTCAAATTGGAGTTACTTTAGCTCTTCAGCCTGAATAAACCATACCATACCACATACAAAGCTCGGTAAAACACAAGTCTGGTTTATACTGTTGGACCAATAGGAGGGAATGTCTAGCTGTTGCAGGTGTGTCTTAAGGTGTGTGGAGTTTTTCATCCTGATGATCTTGAAATGATGAATTAGACTACAGAATTACCTGTGCAGATACCTGCTGAGACCTATGTTAAGTCACAGCTTAACAAAGTTCAATGTTTACAATTAAATATATTGAACAACAAGACACCACAACCAAAATTATTTTTTTCCTGAATCAGTGTATTTTTACACTATATATCACATGTACAACTTCCTCATTCCCTTCTGTCTCATTATGTTATCTTTCTTTGTTTTGGTTTTGTTTTCAGAACCGTGGTATAACAGGCCATTTCTTATATTTTTGTCTTCTAGTCTTCAGAAAGTCTGCAGTTAAATAGGCTTACGTTCCTTTTGCTAGAAAATAAAAAGCATATTGGGTGAGGTCTTCATCATAATTTTGTTATGATTTCAAATACATTTTTTGGGGTCCGGTCGTGGGGCCTGAACTCTGGGCCTGGGCGCTGTCCCTCAGCTCTTCAGCTCAAGGCTAGCACTCTACCACTTGAGCCACAGCGCCACTTCCGGCTTTTTTCTTTTTGCTTATGTGGTGCTGAGGCATCGAACCCAGGGCCTCTGGCATGCAAGGCAAGCGCTCTACCACTGAGGCACCTTCCCAGCCCCTTCAAATACATTTTTATTTCTGGCATTTCACCTGTATAATTTCACTGCAAACTTTTCCAAAGAGCACTTTAGTGAAAGGAGGAAATTCAAAATGGATTCTGGTAGAGAATTTCTGTTACTAAAATCTCTGGTTCATAGTAAGATAAACAACTCCAAAATTATTCATTAGAGAGATGAGTTGAAACTCATCTTTTTGCACACTAATACTCTTTCCTCAATGAAACCAGAGGATTTAAAATAACTAATATTTTTGAAGTTAATGGGCACAAATGTGCACGAATTTTCTAGAAATAAAATGATCACTTATGAAACCTTTCTGATACTTCAAAGAATGGTTTCCAATAAGAGAAATCACCTTCACATATTTTCACACAATATGTATCTGCCGGGTAACAGAACCCCAAACTAGACTAAAACATCTAAGAGCTATCTAATTGTTGTTGCCTTTTTGCAATACTGCTTTTCTATCATATTGATTAGTATAAATTCCATGGCCAGTATAAAATCACATTTGTAATAAAAGTTACTAGATGGGACCTTCATGGATGAAGGTAGTGTGGGATTTTTGGTGGAGCCCTGGCAGGTGGACTGGTTTTCAATAGAAGAAGGACTGGTCACTGGGGAGGAGGCTGTTTGGGGCAGAGCTTTGAGAGGAAAGAACATTAGTTAGAGGAGGGGTGCAGTTAGAGCCCTGTGAGCCCTTATGGGATATGTAGGGTGAGGTTTCCCATAAGGCAGGGCAGGATATGGAGGCAGGAGGCTGACAGAAGATGGGGATTCTGGTGCAGGAATGCAGAAATATGAGGATGAGGATTTTCAGGGTTTGGCTTTGAGAGGGCAGGGTAATACTAAGAAGACATAAGCTAGTAAGGGGTGGGGTTTCTGGTGGAGAATTGCAGGCTTTTGGGAAATGTATTAGGGTGGAGGTGGGGTTTCTGGTAGAGCAGAATGTAGTCGCAATGTATGGAGGTGTTTTTCAGAACCAGGGCTTTGTAAGAGCAGTGATAGGATCCACTGAACTAGACTAGTTAGGATGTGGTTCCTTGTATAGCCAGACACCACTTCAAAAAGAGGAGTATGGTTGGGGGGGATTTTAGTCTTGCAAGGCAGTTACGGCAAAGCAACCTTCCAAAAGGTACTATAGAGGGACAGGGATTTACAGTTGAGTCTAGTGAGGCTTCCAGGGGAAGGACAACTGGTGCAGTGTTTTTCAGTGGAGCAATATGGGTGTCGAGAGATAGGACAATGTGGTGAGAGTTTTCTAGGCTTCCAGAAGGAGGCCAACCGGAGCATTGGTTTCCAGTGGAGCAATGTGGGTTTCCAGAAATGGTATAATGTGGTGGGGGTTTTCTAGTGGGGTTTTTCAGGAGCAGGGCAGGGTTTGGAGCCATGGGGCTAGTTGGAGGAGGGGCTTTGAGAAGGAGTGGAAGGGCTGCAATGGTGTAGGATAATTATGGGAAGGGTATCTGGTGTAGTAGGGTGTGAATCTGAGGGAGGAGCGAACAGGGGGTGGGTTTATCTGTGGAGCAAGGCAGGGCATTGAGAGAGTAGCTATGGGAGGTAGAGAGGATTGTGTTGGAGCAGGGCTGGCTTTCCAGGCAAGAGATGGGCTGTGCAAGAAGCTTCTGGCCAAGTAACGCAGGGATTCCAGGGCAGTTATAGGGGAGGTGAAGGGTTTTTGGTATAGCAGGATAGGCTTTGTGGGAAGAGGTAGATTCAGGGCTGTGTTTGAGAGGTTAGGCCACTTGGAAGTAGGCTAGTTATGGGCAGAGTTTCTGATGAAACCAGGAGGGCTTGAGGGAGAAGGCTGGTTGGGGTTCAGGTATGAAAGGGATGGGAAGAGCTTGGAGGTACTAGAATATTGGAGCAATGGGACTATGAGGGACTAGAGTAGTTATGGGCGGGGTATCTGGTGGATGTGTTGGGGATTGGAGGTAGGACCCTGATGTAGGCTGGGTTCTTCATGCAGTAAGGCGGGACATGGAAGGAGATATGGATGTGGACTTGTTTCTGGTGGTGCAGAGCAGGGATTCCAGGAAACGGTGGAGTGGAAGAGGTATTTCACTATAGCAGAAGAGGGCTTTCAGGAATGATTCTGGTTGCAGTCAGGCCTTTGAATTTTTATAACAGGTCTACCAGGGGGTACGTTAGTTAAGGTTAGGCTTTTTAAGGAGGAAGCTGCCTGGAAATTGGTTTCCAGTGGATCCAGTCAAGTTTTATGGGAAGGGAGAATATTAAAGGGGCAATACTTAGTGAAGAGTGGGGCTACAAAAAATAAAGAGTTACCACTAATGAATACCATATAAGAACATCATTTTCTGTCAGTATAGAGTTATATAACTGAGCAATCCATGAGACATTTATGTTCAACTATTCAATCAAAGCAGAGTGAAACCTTGGTTCAAATAGTACAGACTCGGTCAGTCATGAGTGAAAAAAACAAGCAAGAGTTTGAGGCTCTGAGTCAAGTTTAATTACTGTGTGTGTACATGCACGCTCACACATGCACACACACACACACTCACACACACACACAAATGGAATGAGAGAGGAAGAAGGAGAGAGAAAAAAAGGAATATTAAGAGTTTAAGGACTATTCTAAGCATATATTAATAAAATGAGGGAAATCATGGAACCTATGATCTTTGGAGTCTGGCTTTCTTCACATAATATGATTGTTTTCCAAATCTTTCCATTTTTATGAAAGGGGCTTTGTCATTCTTTCTGATAGAAGCATAAAATTCTATATTGTATATATACCATATTTACTTGATCTATTCATGTATGGAGGGGCATTTTGATTGGTTCTAAAAATGATGCCAGAAACGTAGTTGTAGTTTTAGTGTATTTTAGCTTGAGATCATTTCGACAAACGCCCAGGAGTGGGATTGCTGGTTCCAGAGCTATGTACATTTGACCTTACAAAATGATGCTAATTGAAATGAACTCCAAAACATGGAAAAAAAGACTTTTTTATTCAGATGTCAACCTTGATGTCGGTAAAGTAGAGCATCTAGATCTTATTTTATTTCATTTGTTTTTTGCCATTGGTTTATCCCTGTCAATCTCTGTCTTGATTCTGTACCTTCAAATTTGTATATACATTTATCTGATTTGGAGAAGGAAAGGGAAAAATTATACTGATGAAAGAAGTACAAAGAGTGACCCATTGCAACAGTGATATTCAAAAAACAGTATATCGGAAGTGAAATTTACAACTTTGGGGTGGGGGGGAGGTGTAGGCAATGGGAAGGGAGAGGAGAACAACAATGGAGTGGGTAACAATATTCAATAAGGAATGTACCTTACTCATGTAACTGTAACCACTCTGTACAGTATTCTTGAAATAAAATAAAATTTAAAAATTGAACCTATCCTAGAAAAAATACATTTTTCACAATAATACATCTGTCACAGAACTTGTGAGGGATTTTGAAGTCAAGCTGTTAGACTTGGAAAAGGATAGATTGGGAAGCCATCCAAACAACAATCACAAGGCTGAGAGCTGTGCTCTGAAAGATCAAACAGTCAAGGGAAGACAGGGGTATGAGTTATTATCTCAAGAGTATTTAAGTTCGAGGTGTTGGACACTAAAAGATTAAGATTTAGAGACAAGGTGGATGCCTGTGTTATGGTTCTAATGACTATTGCTCCCTTCTGCTCCCTAACAATAAGGTATTCAATTATCACTATGTATACAAACAATACTTCATGTTAATAGTTGTAACCACAAGCTAGATTGGATTGATGCCTTAGTTTGTGGACATAACTATAGCCACTGACCACCCCCCTTGCAAGTCCCTGCCTTTTTTCTTGAAATTCTTCAGCCACTGGTTGTCTCATTTCTCAGTGCCTGTTTGGGTGGGATTTGAGACTTCTTCCTCTCCAGAGCCAGCCAAGAGGCCCCAGAGGCTAAACTCCGCACCTCACAGACACTCCCAGAACCCAGCTGCCTTTGGGGCTGCTGCTTCCTGAACCATTGGCCTACTGCCTCCTTCCTCCCTTCACCAGCCTCTGGCAGGGCCTCCCGTACTCTCCCTACTACTCCCATCCACATCCCCAGCTCAGCCTCCCCCTCGGCCTCTCCTCCTCTCCACACAGCTCCCAGTGCCAACCCCAGCAGGGCCACTGCTCTTGCGAAGACAACTGTGGGCCTGGCCCACCAGAATCAAAGGTTCCACAATGTGCAGCCGTATTACAAATAGAGGCAGCATAGGTCTCTGATGAGTGTCTTTCACTTCACTTACACAAGTATTAGTTGTATTAATTTGATATTTAATTTTCGATTTTGTAACTTCTTATTAAGCCTTTGAAGAATAGCTGGTAGAAATATAGTCCCAAAATTGTAATTGTCTCTTGTTCAATTCTTTCAAGATTCAGAGACATTTAAGTAGTTATAACCATCACGAACTCTCATTTCCATAGCAGAGTCTATTCAGAAAATAATTGCTTATGCATCTGTTATCAATTATTTGCAAGACTTGAAAGTTTTAAAGTTTCCAATATTATAGGAAGATCTTTGAATGTTGAATGGGTGTGAGTAGGTTGAGCTGTGGCATACATTCTTGTGTGTTTGTGTGTGTGTGTGTGTGTGTGTGTGTAGAGGGGTGTATGTGTATGTGTATCATTGAAATCAAGGATAAGGATGTTGAGCCCTGGTCTGAACTTGTCTCCTTTTTCTGAGATATAATTGTGGTGTTTTTTGGTTGGTTGTATGATCTGATGGCTTTCCATCTCAATTTTTCAATTAAAACTTCTTATTTATTATTGAGCATATAGGGCTCTGCTATTGCTTTGTCTTTAGTCTGCCATCCTGACTGATTTTCCCTTTAATTTGCAATTTGGAATAAGTATTATAAGACTTTTGATTTCTGTATTCATGAAGAAAAATCATTTTGAATTCTCTGTTTAATGTAATAACACCTGGACAGATTTGTCTGCACCAAGATCTTAAAATTTATTTTGTAGTTTTAGTTTAAAATACCTCTTCCATGTTTATACCGTGGGGAGACAATTCCTAGTAAGAATGATAACTGTTTTATTCGTTAAAATATCTGATAATTCATAATTTTGAATATGTCTAGTTTCAAATGAATGCATTTGCTCAATAGATTTGCTTGATAGACCCATAGACAAAAATACCAGTTCTAGGTGCTGAGGAGATGGATCAGTGGTAGACAGCTTATCTTGAATGCAAAAGACGCTAGGACTGATTCTACAGCACCACCTAAGTAGAAAAGCTAGATGTGGTACTGTGGCTCAAGTGGTAGAGCACTAGCCTTGAGCTGAAATGCTGAAGGACAGTGACCAGGCACAGAGTTCACCACCACTAACAAATAAATAAATAAATGAAACTCATACTCAAGTACATTAATTTTAAAGGTTGATTACCATTTTAGGTAAGGGCAGAGTGCCAAGATACAGCACCTGACAAATACTAAAAACAGAAAGTAAAACATTAGCTCTGCCAAAAACATGTAGAATTGCCACTCAAAGAGAAACTGGTACTAAGAATGAAATACTTTTTAGAACATTTCTTAAGAGATTATGGATTTATGCTATTTATCAAATAAATTGACCTTCAAATACTCCATTGGTGGGCCTGAGTCTTAAGGGAACCTACAAAAACTGGAGGAGAAAATCATCAACCTGTATTGTTAAAATTGTTATTGTTAAGGGAGTGTACATACAGATAAACATATTGTAAGTCAGGTAATGAGTTCATTTCTTGTTTGACAATCCCATCCCTCCTGTCCTTGTCCACAGTGGTATAGCCAATTGTGAATACAGTATCTACAGAGTACAAGTGCTGCCTTTGTTTCCCTGTTCTCCTTGAATATCTCTGACTCCCTCAATGCCCATAAATGGATTAACAAGAACAGAAAAATCCCTCTTGTTTCCAATTCCTGGAATACATTTCAATATAAACATATGTAGTTTTATGAGAGTGTCAGGCTCTGTACACACATCCCAAACACGTATACTCCCTGCACCCAGTCATAACTCCCACCCGATTCTAACGTCCACAATAATTTTTTCACTTTCCACTCAGGAAGAAGCCGAGATTCAGAAAGATTGAGTAACTTACTGGAAATACAGGGCTTAGCATAGGGGCTCACTCTTATACCTTACCTACTCCAGAGAGTAAGATCTGAAGATCATAGTTTGAAACCAACCCAGGTTGACATATTCATTACATGTTTATCTCCAGTTACATAGAAGAAAGTGAGAAATGTGTGTTTCAAGTAGTCGATCAACAACGCCACCAGACTTGAATGGGAAACGTAAACGAGAGTGTCAATATAATGATTTTCAAGAAGCAATGATGTTCTATACATAATCTCAGACACCATACACACACACATGCGTGCACACACACACACACACACACACACATACGACAATCACACCCCTTAAAGCAGATGTTAGTAATGAAATCCAAATAGTTTATTAATTATATAAGTTTTATTTTTTAGCTTTAGTAAGATTTGTCTTGATAGTTTTTACTGTTGAGCCATAACTTTCAACTTTGTTATAATTATACCCCTGTTTGTATCAAGAAAAACATTCTCCTAGTTATGTCTTCCTCCTTTTCCAGCAATGATAAGTTTTCTCGTCTTGGTCTAGTTTCTTCTTTTGGGACTCTATCTCTTAGGCTTGTCTGTCTTGCATTGACTGTAAGTTCATTGATCCAGTAGATCTCAGCCATCCTAATAACCTGGACATAACCTGCCTTGGGAAAAGTGTTCTAAGCTCACCATTCAGTACTCACCAATAATCACGTTCTGTTCAGAATTGGAACTTGTTAGCTCCAGGAATTCAGGAAAAGCAGTCACTGTGTGCTATTTCATGCTTTTTGATTTAATGGCAGCTTCCACCTATTGTATACTTTAAGCATTGTGTGAAGAGAAAGATTGCCCCTAAGAGACAGAAGCACTGTACTGTTGCTGTCAAAACATTGAAGGAGGGAAAGAAGTTCTGAAGTAACTATAGAGCCTAGAAAGTGATTTCGTAGAAACCCAAACTGCCTTTTATCTTACCTTGAAAATAGGAAGTCAGAGACTGAAGTTACGTGTAAGCTCCATTTATATTCCTGAGCAAGGGGCTTCGTTCCCCTTTGCCCTTTTGACCATTTACATCAGTGGCAGGTGGGAAGATGTAACAGGAACAACTAGAGTTTGGGTCTGGGATTAAAAACTCCTTTTTGTGATCATAAACATTCCACCACTTCTTGAATTGGATCTGAGGGGCAGAAGGTAGTAAGGTTAGGAATTCAGAAACTTATAATTATTTCTAGTTTGATATGTAAACTCATTCTTTCCCACCCCTCAGAATCCTATTTCCCAACTGTGTAGACACCCTTACACTCTGTACTCCAGGAGCATTTGAGTGTAGAGCATCTTTTGCTGTTTATGTGTACTGCTTTATAAATGGAGATTTTCTCCTAAGCTCAAAATTATTTCATTGACTGGGATATTGTGCAATATGCTAAACAGAGAGTTGCCTGGAAAGAAGGTCCTAAGAGGCAAAGCATCTACTAGGACAATGGAAACCCATGGTTTGGCATGTTTAATGTTTTAATTGTGCACTCAACTAACAGAAGAAAATGACACACTAAGAAATCTTCCAATTATGCCAAATGAAGAGATATGGTGAAAGTCAGAGAAAGGACATTGATTTTATCATAGTAATGACAAGACCTTAGCACACTATGAGAATACTAATCTATACTCACCTACTTTCTTATTCACCCACATCATTGTATGTAGGAGTCTTCAGGACTTGCAGAACAGGAAGATCTCGGGGAGACCTAAACATTGGTATGCCATTTTGGATATAAAATAACTAGTTTGATGAAAGCCCTTGGTAATATCCACAAATATGTGCATTTATTCTACTACACTTGGTAAGTATCCCTTCACTATATTATCTTTGGTTTGGTCACATGCTGACATAGCAGCTGTCTGGTAACTCCACTGTGACTTTATTCACCAGAAATGGAGAAGGAGAGACTGACTACAACATATTTGCATTTTTCTCAATGAGCAGTGATTGTCAGGGGAGTATTTAAGAAGCTCCCTATGTTTTCAGTTTGCTAGTACCACCTAGATTCCAGCTTAAATCTTGAAAAACAGATATAGAACATACATGCAAATTATTGTGCCAGATTCACAGCTAGAGAGCTAGATGAGAAAGTGAAAGGGCTTGTGTGAAAGCCACAGGTTGACATGAAGCAGAATTCAAAGGATATGAAGATGAAGGGAGGTACCTGGAAGGGAAAGGAGAGGCAGCTGAAGCAGAAGAGCACATAGGGAGAGAAGATAGAGCACGTTTGGGGCCACCTGGACATCAAGGTAACCCATCTGAGGTACAGCAGTCTGGTTGTGTAAAGCCACAGAGAGAAGTTGGAAGAACATCAGCAAGTGCTCTTGCCCATTTCTAGGGAGCTCCCAGAATTACAGGGTAAGGAATTGGCAGCTTCCCATAGCACTGCTGATGAGAACATCTCAGATCCTTGCTACCATGATAATTGAAATTGGAGAGGACCAGCAGGAGTTGTATGAGGTGATTGCAGCTCACTATGTGGCGCCTGTTCTGTAGCATTGTGGAGTGTAGTCTCTGAGGATGCTTAGAGCAAAGATCCTATAGCTGGTGTCAAACAATGCAATCTACTTGGAGTAGACATTTGTAGATAGCACGTGCCTGAACACAACAAGCTGATAATGAGCTGCTAGAGGTAGTTTCTCTAAAGATCTAACAGCCAAAACTGGAAAGGCAAACCCAGAGCTTTGCAATACATTAAGCCACCATGCCAACTGCTTCTACCATAGTACTGGCTGCCCAGTTTGCAAATCCCATGACCTTGTTACCCTGATTGTGCCCCACAATCCCTCACAACTTTTACTCTTTCACTTTGTCTATGTTTCCTTTTCCCGGCTAAACAGTTCTGGATACCTGTATTAGCTACCCCAGCCCGTGCAAAACTGTTGCTTCTAACCAATTTTCTGACACTGTAACTCAGTAATTACAACCACAGTTACACTTTACCTTGTATCCTAGTCTCTACTACTCTTTTCTGCTACCTATAATTCATAACACCATGGTTCCAGCCATCTGAAACCTGACACCCCTGTCTCTGATACCCCATTTCCAAACAAAGCAAGGGAATAGTGGGCACCGACACTCAAGTTGGATACTCCTTTTGCAGGCACATTGGGACAAATTATTCCTCAGGTATTTAACACGAGGGACTAACTGATGTTGGAAAGAAAACACCTTACACAAAGGTGACTAAAATCCAAGGACATGACTTATAAGTTATTGCTAGGAAAAGAAGGCCTTGCAGTGAAAGTTAATGAGAAAGAAAATTTTAAAAAATATATTGGGGATGATGCAAAAGTTGAGTTTAGTCTCTTCTACTAGTGGTCTGAATTATTTTGCGACATAGATATGTAATTACTTTGCATTTAAAAAATATATGAAAATGCACATTTATGCGGTACTTATATTAATTGATGGAATAGTTGTATAGTATTACGTTTATTATATTGAATAGTTTATGCTCTATGATATGCTCATGAGTCTGCCTTTGGCAATATGAATTGATCTCTCTAACAACAATTGGAATTTCATTGTCAAATACTACAAGGAGATTACAGATGCTAGTACCAAAATGAAAGCTGGAACAATAAAACTGCATAAAGCTACAAGTTTGAAATGAGGGGGTCAGTGCTTGGTAAGGGCTATTATAAAAGAGAAATTTTTCACCATGGAATCTTGGAAAAATAGAAGGTGTTTCCTTGAATTACTAGCTTTTAAAACATTCTTAGAAAGCAAAATATTGTTTTTTATTTTTGCTATTTGGAACCTCTTTAATGAATGGTTTAACAAAAAGTTATCAAAACGACTTTAAAAAGTCAGTGATGTGAATTATCACATTCACATTATACTGAAAGTTGCTTTGAGATGCAAGAAGGCTGTATTACTTTTCTATTAAATTAATGGAATAAGCTTCCTTTTGAATGACTGGACAGTCCATGACACTTGTTCCAAAACAAAAAGTATACTGGAGAGAACAAAAAGAGGAGTAGTTCCAGGAAATGGCGGAGAAAAACTAGAGGCTAAACAAGCTCTCACATAGAAAGCAGTTTTAGTGTTCCAGTGTAGAGTCCTAGGCAGGAGAATTACACCAAGTGTGCCATCCCAGTACAGAAAGTTTGGCCAGAGAGGGAAAATCCAGGCAAGGAGACAGATCTGAGCACTTGCTGTTAGCCGTGGTTGTGGTGGTGTCATGGTGGTGGCATGCTCCACGGCCGGCATACCTACAACACAGAGAATCCTGGACAAAGGTGCCAGACACAGCAAGCTAGCAGTTTCTACTCAACACCAGCAAGAACTGACAAGGAGCATATATCTTCATCCTACAGATTGCAGACCAGAGACTACAAAGGAACCAAGACTCTGCTCCACAGAGGAGAAAGGCACTCAGCCAGGCAGTGAAATCTCTGCCCCCAAAGGAGTGTCTTTCTTCACTGGGTAAACAGAACCAGAGGCTGCCCCTCCCTATAGCAGCCTAGGTAATCAATTGAAATTCAGTAAACATAAACCCTGAGAATGGCTTCATACTGGGCTCTCAGAGTGTTTCAGAAGCTAGCCCCTCAGGGAATAGCTACTGTTGCTGAAAGGCCTCAACTCTACGCAGAACCTAGCCTCATCACAGCATTTCCAAACAAGAGAAACAGCCATCTTCCTCTTTTGTGACACTCAAAACAGATCTCTCTCCCACTGAATTAGCCTGGGAGGAGGATCACAAAATCCTGGGTAAAGCAGAGCATTTTTCTACTTGCCCAAACAAACTAATTTAAGCAACCAATCAAGCCACAGAAAAACCAAACACCCAAGCACACCAGAGACTCCACCAAGGGACTGGTTATGGACAAAAGGGAGATACAGAATTTTCCTGTTCACCCTTCCCCCACCCCACCAAAAAAATCAAAGAACCCTATTTTTATACTTATTTAAAAAATTTTTATTCTATTAATCTTTTTTTCTTCTTATAATTTTTAAGGTAAATATGCGTGGATGTGTTCTTTTTTATTTTTATTTTATTTCTACTAAACTTTTGGTCCTTTTCTTTCTTTCTCATTCTTTTCATTTTTTCTTCTCTTTCATTCCTTTTTTGGGTGACTTAATTGATGTTCTGCTCATCTTCAGATATACCTGTCATCGATTATTGGACCTTATCCCTCGTTGTGTACACACATAATCCAAAATTTATTACTTAATTTAAAACCTCTTAGGCTTAAATTCCTTAATAACAGTATTATCTCTTTATACTTATATAATATTTTAAGTATTGTTATTTTTTAGTTTTTCATATCTCCTTTCTACTCCTCCCCTCCTCTCAACCTATCTGTGTTTTTCTCTCAATATTATTCATTAATCTTACATACGTTTTGTGTTTCACTTTTTAAATATAAATTTTTGTTTTTCCATTTTTTCTTGTCTCTTTTTTACTCTTCTCTTTCTCCTATCATTCTGTCCAATCCATTTCCCTCTTTAAGATTAAGATTTATTTAATTTTACTCTCTTTTTATCTTTCCACATCTCCCTAATCCTATTTTTCCCCACATTTCTCCCTAAACCTAGTAATTTCTGCTGTGCCAATTTCTACTGTGCTGTTCTTTGTCCATTAAAACATAGTTGTCTGACATTCAATAGATTGTTTCTGTTGAACTATATTGTATCTGCAGACTTTTGACTGTACAACTACAGGACTTTGGTTGATGCTTGCCTTAAAATAGTGTTTTGGCACATAGCTGGTATTACTTTCATACTAAATAGAGGCATTCATGGAATCCATTAAAAGACAGCTGAAAGAAGTCAGGGAGACCAGAAAGGGAATGTTGAATGGAGCCAACAGAAGGAATGAAAGTCCAAGGAAACCATAACCAATCAACTAAGTGATTTGATAATAAGCACTGAAAACCAAATTAAGGAAGTAAAGAAATTCTTACAAGATCTCGCTCCAACAAAGAATTTGAAGCCATCAAAGCCAAGTAATTAGAAGCAAACTAAAAAAAATAGAAATTTTTATTTTATTTTTTATTTTATTTTTATAGTTTTTATTTTTTATTGTGAACATGCTGTACAGAGGGGTTACAATTACATGGGCAAGATAGTGAGTACATTTCTCATCAAGCATTGTAGCCTCCTCATTTGTTTACCCTTCACATCCCTTCCCAGCCTCCCCCACACCTCCAATTTCCCACACACACACCAAAGTTGTAAAGTTCGTTTTTGACATGAAAACTTGTACTTCTCATTGTTGCAATGGGTCCACTTGTATCCTTATTTAAACAACTTGTTTTTCCCCTTCCCCTCCACAAATTATATCCACATCAAATAGAGTGAAAGCAGGGGTTATACTGTGGGGGAGGGACACACAAAGCAACAAAGAAATAATCTTATAAATAAGCAGAAAATGTCAGATAAGCTGATGTTAGGAAAATGAACCCTAAGATATGTATTTAAATGTTTTTTTCTTTTATATATTTTCTTTTATTTTTTATTTAAATGTTATTTTCAAGATAATGTACAGAGGGGTTATAGTTACATAATTAAGATAATGAATTAATTCCTTTTCTAACTTGTTACCCCTTCAACCCTTTTTCTCCCTCTTCCCTCCCAACGCACCCCCCAAGATCGTTTCCAACCTATTGTTTTGAGAGTATCACTGTTGCATAGGTTACCCCTTTGTCCTTTGTTTCACTATTTTGTTTTTTTCCTTCCCCTTCCCCAGTTCAGATCAATATATTTACAATACCCAGGGTATCAAAATCAAATACAGAAACTACAGGGGATAAACCATAGGTGAAGAAAACACAAAAGGATAAAAATAATTCATGTAGTACATTAAGAACAACAACAACAAAGAACATGTCTTGGAGTTCATTTCACTTAGAATCATCTTATACGGTCATATTTACATAGCTATTGAGCTATTCTATTCATCTACTAAGATTATCCTTGATGTACAAAATGATGCTCCCTATGACCCAGTAATCCCACTTCTGGGCATTTAACCAGATGACCACCAACAAGGCCACACTAAAGCTACCAGCACAATTATGATTATCACAGTAATATTTACCATAGCTAAGATATGGAATCAAACCTGATGCCTCTCAGTAGATGAATGGATCAAGAAAATGAGACACACACTCACATACACACACATACAATGCTTCCATCAGAAAGAAAGATACCACCTCATTTGTAAGGAAATGGAAGGTCTTGAAAAAAATCTTATTAAGTGAAATAAGCCAGACTTAAAGAAACATAGTTCCTATGGTTTCCATTATTTGTAATAATTAGTTTACATCAAGGATAATCTCATGTATTTTAATTTGACAGTTTGTTCTACGTTGAGCGTGAAACATTATTGCTATATTGTTTGTTATCATTTCTGCAAACAGGCAGGTATATTGAAAGAATTACATTCATCTTATCCATTACTGAAAGAAGAACAACTAAAAGAGCAACCCCTACTAGGAAGAACAACTCCTACTTACTTAGCTTCATTCCTATGTAAGGCCAGTGTTGTCCCCTGTATCCTCATGTTGTACATTTCAACTCTATACCTCATACTCTATATCTGATATATTCTACATTGTGAACTAAATGCCCCAGAAGTTCCACTTTGCTTTACTTTTTTAAAAAAAATCTGTCTTAATATTTGAAGTTGGTGTGTGTGTGTGTGTCTGTGTGTGTGTGTGTCTGTGTGTTCACAAAGATCAGAACACAACATTTTTCTTCATTTTGAATATATCTTTCAGGTCATTGTAAGTTGTGGCTAATGAGAGCAGTCTCTTGTTATTTTAAAAATGAAAAAGAAAAAGATATTTGTGCATGTACCACAGTTGCTTTATTAGTCTGTAGTTGAACATTGAACATTGATTTATATCTTGGGTGCTCTTGTGAATAAGGTGAATAACAATAAACTACAGATATATTTACGAGTTACCCAGAGAGAAATAATCACATGATTGGTTTGTCAGATGATATCTCAACTTTGGATTTCTTTAGAAACTTGCATACTACTTTCTACAACGAGAATACTAACCTGTTTTTTGACCAATAGTTTAGAAAATTTCCTTTTCTCCACATTCTCACCAACATTATTACCTTTTATTCAAAGGTAATAAAGGGCAGGTTTTTACTATCTCCGGTACCCTAGACTGGCCTTAGACTTAAATCCAACCTCCTAAATTGTTGGAATTACAAGCCTTTACCACCATAACTGGTTCCATTGATTTTTTGATGAGTTATAATAGATATGAAGTTGGATCATAATAATTTTGAATCATATGTCTCTAATGACTTCTGCTCAAAAAGCATTAAGGCAGCATAGAAGTTGTATTAAACACAACTTTGTAAACCCACAGGCAATTTTCAGGGCTTTCTGGAGAACACGTCTATTCAGACCTTTTGTCTTTTTTTAATCCGGTTTCTGGTTAATCTCATCTTAAATCTCGGTAAACCAGATCAATAATTAACTCAAGGTAATAGAAAAGAAAAAAATGTAGTAACTCCTAACATTTTTCAGTTTTCAAAAACATGGTATTGTTTAAATCATTTTCTGTTAACAATTGACACTATATAACTCAATTTAGTTAGACCTGTTACAAGGCTGTAGTTTATTTATTTTACATTGATTGTTTTTTCCAAAGCCTGTTTGTCTAATTTCCCTTGGTTTCTTTCAGTTTCAAGTAGCTCAGATTTCAAACTGAAGAATAAATGGAAGGAAGAAAACAAAAATAATACAGTTCCTCTCATCCGACGATGCCTGTATAAGATTTAGGAAAGAGTTCATCCGTCTAAGGACCTATGATAGGACAACAAAAAAAGAATTTATTCTTCTATGTCTTCTTTATCTTTGTGACGTAACTTAAATGTTGTAAAACACAATATACTGCTCAGATACTTTTATGTTTTTTTCAGTTTTGCACATTTTCATATGGATTTCACCTCAGTCTACAACACTCCTTCATCATTCTGTCCCTGATAATTTTTACACTATCAAGGCATAAGATAACCGGTTTGATTTACAGTATGAGAATTTATCTACCTGGCTTCCTTGGAAGCAAAGCATGATCAATAGATATTACTTCTGGTTGTTCACTAAATGTAATGGTTTCTGTACTACTTATCACATTCTATTTAGTACTTAAAAAGGACTGCTGGTTAAACACAAAGCTCATTCCAAGAAGTTTATGTTAAGTATTTCACAAGTTTTATTCCCTTAATTGGTAAGATAACATTTGCTATAATGCTAATGTTATTACCATTTTAGTGTTGGGAAAAATTTTAATTAAAGGCAGTAAGTGCATGGCCTAAAGACACACACAGTGAGGAAGGAAATGAGTCGAAGTTTCCAAAAGTCTTTCAGCAATACACAAAAGGTAGAAAAAATCTCTCCATTCTATGACAGTCTCAATTCAATATTCATATTGTCCAAGAAATAATAGCACACTAAATATTGCCCATGGTGATTGTTTTCTGTCACATTTGTATTCAACACAGATTGTGTTGGTGACATTGTGTTATCATGCCCAGAACTGAGCTTATACATTGAGGTCCAAAGAGACACAAATTTCTTCTGTCCCACAATTCCAATATGCTTTTTAAAAAGTACTAAAACTTTTAAATATCATCACCTACTCTCTTATAAGTATCCAAAAATAAAAAAATTATAAATAATCACTCCAAAATGCTTTAAAATTGGAGATGCTAAAACATGCCCCTCTGAAGTAAATTTTCTTCTACTTTTAACGTTATTCTGAAAGCATTTGCTGGTTTGTCACACCTGTAATCCTAACTACTCAGGAGCCTGAGATCTGTGGATAACAGTTGGAAGCCAATCAGGACAAAATAAATTCATGAGATTATTTTTCAAAAATTTTAATGAACTAGCAAAAGGCCAAGAATGGAGATGTAACTTATTTAATAGCTCATTAATCTAGAGAGAAAAGGCCTAGCAAGACCTTGAAGCTGTGATTTCAAACTCAGAGCACGCCAACATACATGTGAGTGGTGAGCACATGAGTGCGTTCACACATGTATTTATTCAAAATACCTTCATATCGGAGTTTTGCATGAATTTTTGCTGACGATATTATATGAGTAAAATAAAGGAAATAAACTCTTCCATCACAGAACTTTTTTATACTTTCTTTCTGTAAAAATACTGTACAGAGGGGTAATACTTACATGAGCAAGGTACTGAGTACATTTTTTTAAGCATTGTTACCTCCTACTTTATTGTTCCCCTACCATCCCTTCCCTCCCACTTCCACAAGTCCATTAACCTCCTTCCTTTCCCCGCCTCAATTGTAAAGTTCTCTTTACAACATAGTGTCTTGTGCATCTCATTGTTACAATGGGTCAACCTGTATCCCTATTTAAGCATTTTTTCCTTCCCCTCAGCAAATTAGATGAGAGTATATACAAGATGTAGGCGCACCAACTTCAAATACAGTGAAAACAAGTGTTATAGCATGGGGGAGGAACATATAAAGTAATAAAAAAACACTGCATGTTATAAGTACGTGAGAAACAATAGCAAGAAAAAAAATCACTTATGTCCCTAACTTGGGGTTCATTTCCCTTAACATAATCTTATCTGTTCATATACACATAACTTTTGACCATTTTTGCTTGTCCCACACATATATTAGTTATTGAAAATTAGAGAAACCATGGGACCTATGTTTGTTTGGACTTGGCTTACTTCACTTAATAATTTTTTCCCAAGTCTTTCTATTTCCTAACAAATTGGGCGATGGAATGCTTCAGAAATTTGCCTGTCATCCTTGCGCAGGGGCCATGCTAATCTTCTCTGTTCATTCCAGTGTTAGTGTATTTGATGTTGAATTGAGCACAGAACATTTTTATATACAAATTGTAATTGATTTTCTTAAACTAGACAATTCAACAAAAAGTACGTTTAAAAGAATTGTCATGAAACTTTAGAACCATGTACTTCTCACATAAGTACACATTTAAGTATAAAGTCAAGATTGACATGTCATAAACAAAATAATTCCAAATATTTGTTGTTCAAGAGATGTGTAGGAGGAGGAATTCAATTATTCTATACAAGGGACCTGACATAATGAATACTGCAGCAAGTGTTAAGGATTGTTAAATCTTTTAATATTTTAAATATATTTAATTTTGAGAATTTGCTTATATATGCCAAAACTGGGACTGTTTGGCAGGTCATAATACTTTTCTATAAAGTATTTAAGATTTATGTTAACAGATAAGGACTACTAAGTATGTACACTTCAGAGTTTATAGAAATTTTACAAATGAGAAGGTGCAAAGTCTTTGTGTAAAGGAGCAGAATAAAGAGTTGACTATGTTAACTACACAGTTTCTGTTAAAACTGTAGGCCTTCTTTACTTTATATGTTAGTGAGGAACAAATGATGATATAAGCCATATACAAATTATGAGATGAACTATAAATGTTAATCTTAGTGGGTGACTTTAAAAACTAATCATAGCCTATAAAATTCTTGTTGAACATCATAATCTTAGCCAGCTTTAAATGTAAAGAAATATGACAATAATAAAATCTAATTTGTAGCACACTTCAAATACTGAAAACAATGGTAATTATTTTGTTTTTTATTTTATTAATCATTAATATTTAATTATTGGTTTTCTTTATTTGTAGCATTGTTTTCCTTGTTGTAATATAATAGAACTTTTTGTAAGTTTTCATTAGGAGGTACTTTGAGAAGGTTACTGGGATGGCCACACCATTTTTTATAGGTGCATGTGAATTTATAAAGAGGAAAATTAAGAACAAAATACGTATTTTAAAAATGACCAAGTAGGGTCTGATTCAAGAGTGTTGATAAATGTCTACACCTAGCATATTAGCCCTAGGCTGAAGCAGAGTTATTACAGAGTTGAGGCCACAAAAGTGAGAGACTGTGTTTTGTTTTGTTTTTTATTTTTTTTGTTGGTCATGGGGCTTGAACTCTGGGGCCTGGGTGCTGTCCCTCAACTCAAGGCTAGTGGTACCACTAGCCTTGGTGCTGGGCCTGGGTGCTCTGCTTATGTGATGCTGAGAAATCAAACCCAAGGCCTCATACATGCAAGGCAGGCACTCTACATGCAAGGCAGGCACTCTACCATTCAGTCACCTTCCCAGTACCTGAGAGACTGGGTTTTAAAAAATCATCTAAACAACATTTGCTTTCTGCTTTGGGTTATATAATGAAATATATGAGTGTATTTTTATGTTTTTGTGCATTGTCATACTTCTAAATTTATACTAACTTCACCCACTTTATCTTGTCAAAGTCAAGAAATATCTCTGAGAGTTTGCTTCTGTGAAGATGGTTTTTGCATTCATAATTTCTTCTGAGTCATTTTTATTTTTTATCAAAATCACTTTATATTTCATGTTGATAGGTATTTATTCAGAGACAGGGATATAGAAGATTTAGTTTACCAAGTGAACATTAAAATTAGAGCTGAAAAATAAAAATCAGCCTTAACACATATTTTTATTTCTTTTCCCACATTCTCCCAAAAAGAAGAGTATATTAAGAATGTCTGAGGGAGGCTTTTTAGCTCCAATTTTCTTGGGCTTCCTAGGTTTAGAATTCTTAAATCACAGAGACATGCTGTAATGGGAGTAAGATTTTTTGGTACACTTTGCCCTTCAAACTGTGTTTCTTGTTCCTCCCTTTTCTCGACTCCATTATTAGAGATTTTTCTCAGAGATGACTCCATCTCCAAATTTTCACTCTTCCTAGCTGGACAAATGAATTTGCAGATCAAGATTTAAGAGCCTGAATCTAAAACACGTCTCTCATACACCATCCCTACAAAGACACAAGTACCAAAGCAGGATACATAGTTTCATTTTTTTCTACCAAGGCCAATGCATGAGGTTGCTTTATTCTGAGGGTACCTGTTTTTGGCTCTTCCTGATGTTGCAGTTTAACTTTATACCTAGCTCCATTATCAGCTACCAAGGATGGCATGTTTAGATCATCCAGGCGGTTGGCTCAACAGGGCAGCTAGATGTGTCTCTTATGAGGGGCTCTTAGGATCCCTCATGAATGGCACAGAAGATCTGTGTTGGAAATACCGGAAGCAATTAAGGTATCCTACAAACAACATCTCAGCAAGGCAAAGTTTACTCCTGCAGAAGGCATCCTGTCACATGTCCAAGTTGAATAAGCACACTGGATAGGCAGCACACCACAGGCTCCCACGAATTTGAGCTTTGGGATCATCTTTCATGATGGCTCAAACTTTTGACCCCTTTCAAACTAATGAAAAGCTTTAATAATCAACCAAATCCGAACACCTGGCCATATGAAAAATAACCAACTTTTACCCAGCTGGTGTTTGACTACTAGTGCCATGCCTCTAGGCCCTAGCACTTCTCTAAAATAGCATTTAAGGTTTTGACTACCTTTACAATGACAGTGCTTATATCAGTCAAGCACTTCAAGATTTTACTTTTAGAATTCTCCCATCTGATTTTGCTTTCTTTTCTTCCAAACAATAATCATTGACTTTCCTGTTCAGCAGTATCCAATAAGATATTTTGATTTAAAAAAGGGTTTGATTAAGGCAGTTTTTCAGTCAGTCACTGAACAAAACTTGTTATAGAAGAGAAAAAGCACTCATGCACAGATTACTATGAAAACAATCACTAAAGTGGTAAATATTGACACCATGACTCATTGTTAAAATGCTGTTCTATCATCAAACTAGTAAAGGGATCTGCCACCACACAGACACACAACCTTTTTTATAAGTGACTGGGAGCTGGTCTTGGGTTTGATCTCATGCTCTGGGCATTGTCCAAGAACAGTTTTACTCAAGGCTACCACTTTAGCCACAACTCCAGTAGTATCTTTTGTTGCACCTTCATTGGAAATAAAAGTGTCATCTTTCCTGTCTGGGTTAGCTTCAAACACAGATCATCAGAATTCAGCCACCTGAGCAGTTAGGATTATACTCAGCATGATCTCAGTTTTTAGGTAATTTGTTTCCAGTATTCAATCTTTGTAAGTCTTTCTGAATCATTGGCCTCCAACCACCACACAGATAACCTGTGAAGTATATTTATTCTTTTATTTTTATATATTTATTATAAAAATACTGTACAGAGGCGTTAGTTATATAAGCAAGGTAAAGCATACATTTCCTATCAAGCATTCTTACCTCCTCCTTTATATGTCCCCTACTATCCCTAACCTCCTAGCGCCAAAACTACCCTATACACTCCCCCCGGACCCCTCCTAAATTGTAAAGTTTGTTTTTCAACAGTGTGTTGTGCATCTCAATGTTACAATGGGTCATCCTGTATTTCCATTTAAGTATTCTGTTTTTTCCCTTCCCTCCCCAAACTAGAGAAGTGCATATACAAGATGGAGGGCACCAACATCAAAAATATTGGAAACAGGGATTATGCCGTTTTTTGGGGGGACAGAATACAAAGAAACAAAAATCACATGAACATTATAAATATGTTAGAAACAATAGCAAGAAATGAAAAAAAAACTTGTGCCCCTTTGTTGGGGTTCATTTCACTTATCACCATATTATCTGGTCAACTATTATATTTAGACCAAATTTTTCCCATTCAATCCTACCAGTGGCTCCTAGTTACTTTTACATGGTGGCATTTCCAATAAACAAATCCTGCTGATAAATAAAAGCACATATTGGAATAATTCGATTATGGAGATCATAGATTGTGGAGATCAACAGAATAAAACTAATTTAAGCTGCTGTTTCTGGATTCTAGCTTTAAGCTCTTTGGGAAATTTTCAGGGGCTCTTAAGTAAATATGAAATTTGTAAATATGTAGTTTGTATTCGCAAATATGAAGTTTCAATGACCCGGTAACTAACAAGTTTCTCCTTACTTAATTTAAGGTGTTTGAGAATGGTCAGGTGTGGATTGGCCAATGGAACCAAAGCACAGATTCCACTTCAGTTGGCCAGTAACATCTCCAATAGTGGTCTCCTGGAATACCACCAGACATTTCGCCTGGCTTTGATTTGTACTTACTGCTCATCTCAAAGGGTTGGCCTTCACTACAACCAGGTAAGTTTCCCAGAAATGTCCAATTTTCCCCAGGTAGTTGGCCTGGAAAGAATGGAGCTGATCAGTTTCAGGGGTTTCTGAAATAGACTCTTGCTTCTGAGAAGAGCATCAAGCTGTTCCAAGATGTCTCGGATCACATTTTGCTGACCTATCATGAATTTCGTGAACATGGGGTCTGACCTCCATAACAGCACAAATAGGACTTCTTGTGTGGCCTCCCTGACACAGTCATAGCAGTACTCCGTATGTGGACAGAATCACCACAGTATTTACCTCACTTATTCAGTCTCAATTTGAATCTGGGTAGACTCAAAATTGGAAGACATACACAGAGTGTCTGCTCCAAGATTGAATTTGCAATCATATCGTAAGATATGAGGGTCCATTGAGGCCCTGGAACTAAGCATGATCACTTTAAGGGCATTAAGAGTGTTTGGAGTTCCCCAAGCAGGATGTTTTCACAAGTCAAACATTAGACATTTATCTGGACATTATGAAACTGAATCATGTTTTGATCAATTTTTTCATTAACACCCTCCTTACTAGAAGGCAATGCCCCTGCCCATTAGAAGGGAAACTTGCATTCTTGTTAGATAGAAACCCCAAAACTTCTTCCCTCTTGGTAGGAAACCCTTCCTCCCTCTTGGTAGGAAACCTTTAGGGTATCTTGCCTTTTTTTGTGGTCGGTCTTGGAACAGAACACTTTGCCTGGGTGCTGACCCTCAGCTCTTCACCTCAAGGCTAGTCCTCTACCACTTGAGCCACAACACCACTTCCAGTTTTCTGAGTGGTTTATTGGCTATAAGAGTATCACAGATTTTACCTGCCTTGCCTAGCTTTGAATGACCATCCTCAGATCTTAACATTCAGAGTAGCTAGGATTACAGACGTGAGCCATAGGTGCCCATATTTTTTTCTTTTTTCTTTTCTATGTTCTTGGATTTCTCAGTTGTGAGGCCTGAAATCTGGGTTTGGACACTGTCCCTCAGCTCTACAGCTCAAGGATAGCTCTCTACCACTTGAGCCACAGTGCTTTTTCTGCTTACATGGTGCTGAGGTATCGAAGCCAGGGGTTCGTGCATGCAATGCAAGCACTCTACCACTAAACCACCTTCCCAGCTCTTCGTCTGAGTTTTTAGTTAACTCATTTGCCAATGTTTAAACCTTCTAAGGTCTTTGTGCAGGGGCTGGGAAGGTGGTTCAGTGGTAGAGTGCTTGCCTTGCATGCCTGAGGCCCTTGGTTCAATTCCTCAGCACCACATAAGCAAAAAAGAAAAAAAACGTTGGAAGTGGCACTGTGGCTCAAGTTGTAGAGCACTAGCCTTGAACTGAAATGCTAAGGGACAGTGCCCACATCCAGAGTTCAGGCCCCACGACCGGACCTCCCCCCAAAGAAAGGTCTTTGTGTAGCTTTGGTCTCTGATCACCACAGAAGCTCTTCCCTTGTCAGATAATGTTTCTAGAGCTAATTTTCCCATGCCATCCTACTAGAGCATTTAGTTTATGGGTTAATATTATTTTTAGTATAATTAACAAACCTCTTTTGATTTTATTCTACTCTATATTTTATTTTTGCCAGTCTTGGGGCTCCCTGAGCTTCTTTTGCTCAAGGCTAGCATTCTACCAGTTGAACCACAGTGCCACTTCCAGCCTTTTCTGTTTATGTGGTTCTGAGGAATAAAACCCAGGGATTCATGCCTGCTGGACAAACAATTTACCACAAAGCCATATTCCCAACCCCCAAAATATTTTATTTATATTAATCATAAGAATAAAACTGATTCATAAGGTGCTGTCTGGTTTCAGGCTTCGAACTTTTTGGAAACTTTGGCGGGTGGGGATCCTGAAAAGCACTTAAGTAATTAGGAAATACGAATGACCCTCTAGGGAAGGGGTCTCTCCTAACTAGTATAAAATGTTTGAGAATGGACAGGTGGATGAAATGCTAGGGTGAAAGGGATGGCCAATTGAACCAAAGTACAGGTTCTACTCTAGTTGGCCAGGAAGGTCTACAACACTGGTCCTCCACAATACTGTTAGACATTTCCCCTGACTATATTTATTGATTATTGCTCATCTCTTCAAGGTTTGGATTTCACTGCATCTTGATAAGTTTCCCAGAAATACCAATTATCCCTCCCCATACTGAGATAAGCAAGGGGTATAGTTGGCTTAGGAAGATAGGGTTTTTGTCTTAGATTCATACTCTTGTGAACAGCAAGAGCAGGGTCTTACAAGTTTCCCTAGGCCATGGTAGACTGGCAGATCATGCACTCCATGCCCTTGGGGATCTGAGGTTCATCATAGTAGGAAGTGGACCACTTGTTTTTCTGGTTTCTGTGCCACAGAATCTTAACAGTAATGGTGGGCAGAATATTTAACCCATTTCACCAAGCATTATGTTCTTGGTCATAAGCCTTAAGCTGAAGGGCTCAGGGACAGCACCCAGGCCCAGGGTTCAAGGCAAAAACCCTACTACTTGTGCCACAGCACCACTTCCAGTTGCTGGTGGTTAATTGGAGGTAAAAGTATCAAGGACTTTTCTGCCCGGGCTGGCTTTGTACTCTAAGTCTCAGATCCTGAGTAGCTACGATTGCAGGTGCAAGCCACTGGCACCTGGCTTTTGACTTGAATTTTAAGTCTACCCAGAGAGTCTGCTTCTGAAACTAAGGTTCAATGCCATACACCCTTGGATCAGCTAGAGGATGAATCCTGGCTTCAGAGTCAAAGTGGGAAGCTGAGGGAGTTTAGTGAGTAGGATTTTTTTGAGTTTCCCTTTCAGGATATAAGATTTAAAACACACACATGCAAGCACATATTCATAACAAGTTTTTGTTTGGACAAGTGCACATTATGGAGCTCCATAATGAAAACCATCCATTATTTAATAGTGTTCTCAGACCTTTGTCCACACTCCAAATGGATTATCAGAAGCAAGTCCTTAGATCATTTTTCTTGGGTTCCTTAGGCCTAGAATTCTTATTCCCCATTTTAGCAGTTCTCTCGTGATTTCAGTTTTTGGTGCACTTAATCCTCCCTATTGTAAGTTTCTTGTGAACCCTTCTCATATTTAACGCTCCCGTTACTGGAGTTTTCTCAACAATGGATTCCTCAAGCTCCCACATTTTTATTCTTGGGCCTCAGAATGAAAACACACATTGAGACTCAAGTTCTCTTTGTGCTTAAGACACACTCAGCCCACAAAAATCTCCAACCAACCAGGTAGTATGCTGTAGTCCAATTTTTCCTCTCATGGCTTATGCATGAGATTACTTTTTATTGAGGTGCTTCCTTTTGTCCTTTCCTGAAATAGCTGACTCACTTTCCATCCTCTACCACAACGGATGGTGTTTAACCCAACCTTGAGCTATCTCAACAAGTCAGGATGTGTCTCCTCTTGAGAGTCTCCCTACATCCCCCTTGCATAACGTGGATCCTGGACTAGTCCCCATATTGTTGGGAATACTTCCCTAATCTAACCCAATATCCCAAGAAAGACCAACAAGTTGAAAGGAACTTAGCATGCTAAAGTTTAGTTCTGTTAAAGGGCATGTAATTGACAGGAAGCAACCACTCTGAGTAGGAAGTCTGCCCAGGTTATACCCCTAATGACTTACTACTTCTGTTATTGATCACAAGTTGTGTTCACAATCTTGCTCTATTGGCTCTTTTCAAGCTCAGCTGGTTATTTTGAAAGGGGTTAACAGTTTCAGAGCAATCCACTAAACCAGGACAACCAGGCAAGAAATTGATAGAAGATTCTTACTCAGCTTGTGCTTTATGAGTTAAACTATTCCTCAAGTCCCTAGAACGATTTTAGTAACAGGGTATACTTTAGTTATATAGTATTTTGGAAGATGATTATGCTTAGTCAATGCTTTCCCTCAATCCATCATTTTCAGAGAAAAATATTATTCTAACTCCTACACAGTCCATTCCCAGACAGAATTTATTATAAGCAGCACCCTTTTTGGAATGGAGGCTTATGAGCTTCCAGGTGAAAACACCTTATTCGCATATTGCCTTGGTTTCCTTAGGCAAATTCACCTCAGCAAGTGGTTATGAAACCAACAGCTATGTGGGCTGCTTCATTATAAAGAACCTGTCTTGTACTTGTGCTCCTACCGCTAATAGAGGAAAGTCTGCTCTCTGGAAGCACGTGGCTTTGCATTTAACGCTTACTGAAACCTGATCACAGAGCACAGAGCACAGATTGAGCTGCAGAATTTTCATAGCCATAGATGAATCAGTCAGATACCAGCTGCTTGGCTGACCACAGGGCACACTTCTGATGCCACATTTCTGAGGCAAAGCAGTTCTAAGCTGCCAAGACACTCTGGTAAGAAGAAGCCTGAGGAGGAATTCTTGTTGGGAATGAGAAGGTGAAAGTTTTGATTTAGGTTTTAGAAAATGCAAGCCACTTTCTGAATTGCTTGAGGAAGTGAGCAGATCATCATATTTTCTAGACCTCTAGATGCAGGGTATGAGAACTCTTGCCACATCTCACACTCAATCCCTCCTGCCTAGCAGTCTTCAATTCCTTCTTACAGGAGTCAAGCAGTTTTTAAGAAAGCAAAATTCAACGAACCTGATCTAGCTTGTGAAGAAAACATATCCTCTGGCTTTAGAATAGGTCAATTTCTATCTCAGAATAAGAGGAAGAAAAGAAAGCACATTCTACAGAATTTAACACTTAAACATGCTAGTTTGCTGCACTAACTGTTCATTTATTAGATTCATCCCAGAAAAAAGAAGAAATCTGAGAATTTCTGGACCCTTTGCTAGCCTAATATCAGGATCTTGTTGTTTTTTATTTGTTTGTTTGTTTTCTTTTTTTCCTATTACTTTAGAGATTCTATTTGTAGAATAGAGAAAATGCAGACATTAGCCTGGTTCAGATTAACCTGAAACCACAGCACCTAAGTTATCAAATTCTAATCTAGTCTCAAAGCTGAAGGTCAAGGCTTCCCTCCCCGTAACATCTTCAGAATAGCAGTATTGTCTATGTCTCGGGTTTGTTTTCTTTAAAGAATTAGAGAGCAGAACAATTTTTAAAGCATTTTTCTTCAAAGTGAAAAGAGAGCATTGCAACAGTCTCTTCCTCAAAGCAAAACAGAGCAGTGAAACAGACTTCCCAGCGAAAAGAGGGACATAGTGTCTCATAACTGGTTTCCTAGACTCAGAGAATGAGTATGGAATTTTTCTTTATTGGATGCCCCATCTCAGAGCACAAGCACAGAAAACATTTTTGACAGGATGGGAAGTAGAGAGATACTTCCCAGACCATAGTCAGAAAAAGCCATGTGTTAGCACCTAAAGCTTCATGGGAAAATGGTGTGTACTTTTTTGCTGCATCATTCAGCCCCACCGTATTGGAACCAATTCCAACCATTACCTTTTATCCATATCTACGCAGATGAAGTGGTTTAACTCCCTCTGAGAGGCACATAACCACTTGTTACTCACAGGGCACTGTACATTGTGATGTCCCATCAACACTATGTTGACAGAGAAATTGGATGTATAAATTACTGTTTTGAAGAAGAAAGCCCTCTGACTTAAACTTGCACACTTAACTTACAATTTATTGTCTTTTTCCAACTCTATAAGCATTACCTACTTAAATAAGTAGAGTTTTCATTTTGCTATATCCACATAGGCATACACTGTATCATGGTTATGCTTAACGCCTTCATAATTCTCTCCCAGGTTTTATTAATCATTTTAAGAATACAACATAGTAGTAATAAGTGAATTTACAATATTGTACCATCTCAATGTCCACGCTGTTTACATCCTCCAAGATTCAAATTCTTTATTCATTAAAACAATTTTCCACTCTCCTCTGCTTCAAGGTATACATCAAGTATGATTTTGCTTCTTGTATCTATCAATTAGACTGTTCTATGTAACTACTGATATAATTAGAATCATGTGATGTTTGATCGTTTTATGACTGGCTTATTTCACTTAGCAGTGTTCCAAAGATTCATCCATAATATAGTATATGTCACAACCTCTGGTTGTGGGGCCTGAACTCTGGACCTGGGCACTGTCCCTCAGTTCTTCAGCTCAAGGCTTGCTCTCTACCACTTGAGCCACAGCACCACTTCCGGATTTTTCTATTTGCTTATGTGGTGCTGAGGAATCGAACCCAGAGCCTCATGCATGCAAGGCAAGAGCTCTACCACTGAGCCACTTTCCCAGCCCCATAGTTCTTTTTAAAGTTGAAATAATATACCACTCTATGTATAAACCATATTTGCTTTAGCTATTCATTTGTTGATGGCCACTGGATTGCCTCCATGTTTTGAGTATTGTACAAAATGAATATGAGTGTACAAGATCTCTTTCAGACCGTGCTTTTAGATGTTTAGAGTATTTGCCCAGGACTGGAGTCACTGGATCACATGAAAATATCTTTTCTTTCTATTCGTTTTTTAAATTTTTTGTCATGGGGCTTGAACTCAGGGCCAAGTCACTATCCCTGAACTTTTCCTCAAGGCTAGAGTTCTACCACTTTAAACCACAGATCCACTTCCAGTTTTCTGCCCAGGCTGGCTATGAACCATGATCCTTGGATTTCAGCCTCCTGTCCTGAGTGGTTAGTATTACAGGTATGAATAATCCTGTTTTTAATTGTTTGAAAAGATGCCATTCTGTTTCCCATAGAATGGTTCCAATTTTACCACACTTTTGTCAATATTGTTACTTTAATTTTTTGTAGTTATCCTACCTAATTAATATGAAGTGGTAATTTTCTTCATTACTTTGACTTACACTTTCGTGGTGATTAGTTATGTTAAACACCTTCTTCGTGGGCTTGTTAACACTTTGTCTTTTCTGGAGAAACATCTGAGTTCTTTGCACATTGTAAAATCAGGTTGTGTGTCATTGCAATGATGTTTTTTTAATATATTCTTGATGTGAACCACTTATCAAATATATACTTGCAATAACCTTATCCCATTCTGTGTTGTTTTTTGGACACTGTAGATTGCAACCTTTGGTGCATCCTGATTTATGTTTTCCTACAATGAATGAGCTTTCATTGATGTCAGTTTCCAGTATGTCTTCTGGTCCTGTCTACGAAACATCATATTGATTTACACTCCTGCTCTGGTAGCAGTGAAGTAAAGCTACATAATTATGCTCTGGTCACCCATCTCCTGCCACTTTTGGATCTCTCTCCTTTAGCTTTTCTTAAAGGCCTTGGGGCATATCCACAACTTATTTGGTCCTTACAAACCTGTCGAAAGTTACAGGCCTTAAATTTAGTTAGTTTTAATGGAAATACGTCACTTCCAATTTCAATTTTTTTCCTTTTTGTACATTTTTGATTGTAAGAATACTGTACACAGGGGTTACAGTTACATGACAAGGTAATGAGTACATTTCTTATCAAGCATTTTTGCCTCCTCTGGGCAAATAAGATGAAAATTGAGAGCTTCGCAATATAGAAGTATACCAAAACTCTAGGTATGTATTTTACTTCATATGAGTATTTAGAATTGTGTGAAGCTAGAGATTTAACCTACTTGCAAGATAATAATGAACTTGTCACACTTTAATGGATGCTAGGCAATTGATGATGCTCTTGGGTCAGAGACAAAAAGGAGTTAATTTTTACAGTAAGAGTGAAAGCCAGTGAGATATGTGTGTATGTGTATATTTATATATTTCAAGTGTATCTCCTATCCCTTAGTGCCACTGAGTAAAGATAGCCATGTGAAACCTATACAAACAATGGGTTCTGAGTTTGAGCAACTGCGATCTTTATAATGAGCAATAGCCATGCCTGAACTTTAAGCTGGAGGATGAAAATAGCTTAGAAAAACCTTGCAAATATACTATGGAATATAGAGCAGCTAGTGTTCACTTGAAGGTAAGCAAACACTTGAGACTGCCGTGGAATTGTTCTTTTTCTTTTGTTTCTTGAATGTTCCTAGCTATCAAGACCAATACATATTTCTCCTAATAAACGCATAGCTCCCCTTAAAAATGAGGCATGACAATTTGTTGAAAATGCTTATTACTTTTCTAGCCCTAAGCCCTCAATCCTATCTGGAGTACAATTCAACAAGAGAAATAGATGGAATTCAAATTTAACACATCTAGAAGCTTTTCTCTTAGAGCCATTACTTAATGTAGATGTGGAAGAAATTATGGAAAAAATAGTCCCACAAATAAATATTATGAAGATATTCTATGTATTTTAACAGTAATAAAATATTACATTTCTGTTTTTTAGTGTGTGAATATTTACAGAGTATGTACAAAGTGCCAACGTTTATGCCAGGGCCTATCATGGAATAGAATGTAGCAAATTCTCTCTATATTGTTTGTATATTTATAGAATTCACCTGTCTGACTTCTCTCCCATTTTGATAAACAGAGTACCTGTTTGATTGAAATACAATCATTATTTTTCTACCGTTAGGATTACACACACTTTGCTGTCTATTAAATATAGAAAAGATTCATGCATAACCCTCATCTTCAAGGAGTAATTCTCAGTATCCCAAGTAGCTTGTATTTATCTCCCACCCCTTTCCTCCCAGCTGTCAATCTAGGTGAGTGATGACTGAATTCTATAAGACAGGGAAGCTCAGATAATTCACAGGCATTCAGTTAGTATCTAATGGAAACTTCTTCACTTGGATTATATTTTATCATCATCTTTGTGAGAACTTCAGCTTCCTTATTTGGAAACTGAGCTGTTCAGTTAGCAGTGAGTAGATGAATATTATTATTTAAAATTTCATTTAACTGAAATTGGAAGAATTAATTTTTCAGACACTATTCACATTTGAGATTCATTAGCCACATAAAGCCAGTGGCTAGTCTGTTAGACAATGCATATATAGAATATTTCCATTATCACAGATGTTTTTGTTAGAACTGTTTTAGAGCATGTTTTAGCTTGTTAAGGCATGGTCCATGTTCATAAACTATATATGCTCCATAGGTGGTACTCTGAAGATCCAACCAGAAAGGCTAGACACCCACGAAGTTAAGATATAGGTATAAATTGTTCTACATAGGCACACTTATTTGTGAGGAGGAAGAGGATCAAACAGTCAACGTCAGCAGAATCAACCCTCTCAACTCCAGGAAAGAATAGGTAAAATTTTTAGCAGTTCTTTGCAGCTTTGCTTCTGTGATTGAAATTGACTGTGGTATTCTCAATGGTGATTTTGTTGGAAAATATAAATGTGTAATTATCACATTAGTTCAGTGAAGAATTAGCGTTTGTGCTTTGTAAATGTAATTTAGTATTTATATGTGACATTTCAATTTCTCCTGGTATCAATACACCACAAATATTTTATATGGTTTCTGAGTTGTTTCTTTCGTTAATTTTGTTGTTCTTACAGCAGGCATTTTAGAAATTAGTGGAAAAGTTAAGACTTCCTTGTGTTTTCCAATCCCATTATTTCTCCATAAGCTTAATAATAAATGAGAATCCAAGAACTATGTGAAGAAATTGTATCTCCAATCACCTGTTCACTTTCATTAATTACTGGACCAAAGGGAACTGGCTCCCCAGAATCTCACCTTCAGAATTCAAGAATGAGGTGGGAATAAAACAAGGAAAGAGCAAAATAGTAATTTGCACTGAAGTTACTGTGCTGTCACAATAAACACTTGTTCTCATGCAATATTATTTAATCCCACAGTTAGCTTTTTTGTGGTTTTTATTAGTGGACAAAGATGGCTGACTTTCCCAGATTTACAGTTGGAAGTGGGTGGGACATAGTCCTTTATCTATGTAATCTTCCTTCAAATTGTGCATCATTCACTTTTGGTCTCAGTGCCTTTTCCATCCTTGTCGCAGGTATGTATTTCTACAAATGGAGACGTTGGTTCATCATTTGTCTTTTAAATGATTAAATTATATGGATTTGGAAGGTTGTGTGATTTGCTGTAGAAGGAAGGTGTTATGGATAGGACCTTTGGTCCATGTTGACATTTCTTTGTGGAATTCTTATTAGGGTCCTTACTCATGGACTCATGTGTAAGGAATTCTCCCCATTTTCCAGTATACTCCATAGAGTGGGGCAATGCATTAGAAATTTAAAACATGCCTATAACTCTTTTAAAGTATACTTTTGAATATAAAGATATAAATAAAAGCTTTTGTTTTGTTTTTATTTTTTATTTTAATATTATTGTCAAGGTGATGTACAGAGGGGTTACAGTTACATAAGTAAGGTAGTGATAACATTTCTTATCTAACTTGTTACCCTCTCCCTCATTTCCTTTCCTCTTTCCTTTACTCTCCCAATCCCTCCCAAGTTGTACAGATCATTTCCAACATATTGTTACATTTGATTTCCTTTAATTAAATGTTTGTGATGTTCCCATCCTGGAACTCCATAATGTAAACACTGGAACACCACGGTTAAACCCCTCTGCCATGCATATATGCATATGGATATTTTCTTACAATTTGGGGTCATATATTTGTTTGATTATTCATTTGTTTATTGTCCAAACTGGAGCTTGAATCCAGGGCCTACACATTTTTCTCTGCTTTTTTTTTCCTCAGCTCTAGCCACAGGCACATTTCTGTCATTTTGGTGGTTAAATGGATTGTCCTCTGTGGGCTGGCTTTGAACCATGATACTCAATCTCACCCTTGTGAGTAGTTAAGATTACAGGTGTGAGCCAACTCTATAAGTTGAATTTTCATCTCATTATATCATTTATATATTTCCTATGCTTAGAATTTTCATACTGTTCTGAGAACATCAGTTATAATGATTACATGGGAGTCCAGTGCTTATAAATTCCATAATTAAGTAAACTGTCCCTATCAGTGAAAATTTTGTTGTCTCCAAAATATTAAATGCATCATTAAAGTTCTTTTGGATTTTTCATTATACTATTTATTTTTTATGAATAGATAAATATCTGCTAGTTGTTAAAAAGAACCAAATATCAAATTTCTTGCTACATTATGATCCATCTTAATTTGACTCATCTAAAACAGTACATTACTCCTCCCCATAACGTTATTCTTTTTCCCAGCCTGCAGTTCCAGTTTTGTAACTTTTACACACCTTACCCACTGTAATGGTTTTGTCAAAAATCCCTCTTGCTATCATCCATTTTTGTAATACCATTTTCCATCATATTTCATTAATAGGAAGGCATATTTAACTAATACCAACTCAATGTCATCATTTACACATGTATTAGCATTTTAGCCTGGATCAGAACTTGATTCTAACAACATTTCATTTTAATGGAAGAATCAGAGTATCAATTGGAAAGTTGAGGGTTCCCTTATGAACAAATTTTATCATTCATTGCTTATTTTCTTTTGGAATTTGAAGGTTAAAGATTACCAGCTCACATATCCTCTGTTGTCACTGTATTTGATTCCAGTTCTCTATATCGTGTATATACATTTTTCTAATTTTGGGAGGGGAAGGGAAACAACAAAATGCTGAAACAAGGATACAGGTTGACCAATTGTAACAATGAGAAGTACAATACACTATGTTGAAAACGAACTTCACAACTTCAGGTTAAGGGGAAGGAGGAGTTGGGGAAGTAAGGAGAGAAGGGAATGTAGGGGGAAAACAAAGGAGGGGATAACAATGCTTCACAGGAAATGTTCTCATTACCGTACTGTAACTGTAACCCTGTAACCCCTCTATACATTTTTTACAATAAAAAATATTTTAAAAAGATTACCAGCTCATATTTCAACGGTTAACTTGCTATGCACCTTAAATGCTTCATATGGCTCAAAATGGGAAACCAAAAAGAAAGCAACTTTCAATATATATATATTTTATTGCTCTAACACTGAGATGCCAAATCCAGTGCCAGGTTCACAAGAACCCAGAGTACAGTCATTAATCTCTAGAATTCTGAGTTTTTTTCTTTTCCTGGAAATCTCTTAATTGTATTATGCACAATATGTAGAAATGTCCTGAAAAAATATTCATGGATAAAAACAATTCTACAAGATCAAGAAAATTTGCACCAAGTCAAAAAGAGGAAAATAAGACAAGAAAAATTCTATTCTTGTTTATATAAAAGCTAGGATTGGACATGGATCTTCCAATAGACTGAAGAAGAGAAACAATTATTTAAGTGATTTGTTATTACAAATGAAATAATATAATGATATACATGGAAAAATAGAACCTGCTGATGAGCCATGAACTCTGCCTGGGGAGTTCAAGAAAATTCTTATTGCTCAGTCCATATCGTGATCATAGGAAAGGAGAAAACAAATATTCTGTAAAATGAAGAAAATCTTATGAAGTTCCATAATCTCTAAATATTATGATCAAGGAACATAAAGTATCAGGAACAAGGTAGCAGTGAAATGGAGAGTGAAATTGGAGAGATTGAAATGACCATATTGCTTGGTACTATGGTACTTCCTTAATATGCACAGGGCCCTGGGTTTAATCCCCAGCACTAAAAAGGAAGTAAGGAAAGAGACCAAGAAAGATTTGCATGGTGGGCCTGGCACCATCATAGAAGTTTTCTTCTCTAGCCCTGGATTTCATACTGTTAAATACACATTATTACTGCATGGGAGATTTTAAAAGTACAGTTGCCCAAATCTCAGTAATTTTTATATGCATGGGTACAGATGTATCATCTACAGCTGATATGACTTGGGGGCACCAGTAAAGCACCCAGGATAGACGTATCATGGTAGCACATATGAGTCTAGAACTTGAAAAATGGTCTGTGAGCCTTTATTTCTGCAGAAAAATAAATGCACCATGTATGTTAGCATAAGTATGGATATAGATTAGTCTGAGCTTATATGTACCAATATACCAGCTTTGCAACCTTTGGTAAATTACCCACCGCTTTTTAAGCCTCTGTTTCCTATTTTGTACATGGGAGCCAATAAGACTACAGGGCCAGAGTGTTCATAAAGTTTTTTCTGGCTATGTGCTTTTTAATTTATTATAACTACCATTGGTTGACTTGATTACATAATGTGAATTTACACCAGGTGCTGATGAGCAAGGCAGAAGACGATGAAGTGTCTTGTCTTAGGTCTCTCAGGTACTTGATGTCATTCCTTACACTGCAAAAGTTATGAAGTCAGAGTTGGACAATGGGGCAGTTTTAAAACTTTCTCTATGGAGCCTTAGCATTTTTCAGTATCAAAAGGTCTCTGGAAAGATGGAAAAATAAAATAGAGAAACCGAGGCTGGAAAGGTGTCCTGTGGTCTCCACACTTTTCTTCCCCTGGGAAACTCCAGCAGTCAGTGAATCCCAGAATGGACACCATGCTGAGTGGAAGTGGACCTGGAAAAGGCTTGGTAGCATGAGAGAGTATAATCAAATTTGTAAACTATTGTGTCATTGTGGTTGGTTTCGCACAGTAAAATTAAGCTCACACTCAAGGTCCCAGTTCTAGGTTATCTAGGCCTCTTTCTCTCCACTCCCTCACAACCCTTCTTATTCCTCTGAATATTTTCTCTTCTACCAGCTTCTATTCAGGTAACACCAGTTCCTGAGTCTCCTTTTCCAAGAAACTGTTTTTAGTGTTAAACATTGCAGCTTCCTATATTACATTTTCTCTTAGGTGTTTCCTCACTTTTGTCTTTCTGGGTTTCAGCCAGAAGCTCTCAAGTGTGATGGATCCTGAGATAAAATCGTTCTGCTGGGTTTGGGAAGGTGGCTCAGTGGTAAAGTGATTGTTTTGCATGCATGAGGTCCTAGGTTCAATTCCTCAGCACCACATAAGCAGAAAAAGCCAGAAGTGGTGCTACGGTGAAGTGGTAAAGTGTTAGCCTTGAGCTGAAGAGCTGAGGGACAGTGGACAGGCCTAGAGTTCAGGCCCCACAACCAACCCCGAAAAAACTCCCTCTGATACATCTCCCTTGCTTGCTTTCACTCCTCTCATGTTGGTATACTAAGAGGCCAGAATAAGATGAAGCTCCAGAAATCTTCTGGACAGAAAAAGAAACCAATGCATGGGAAGTGAGGGGCGTTTTAGAGAGATTGGGAGCTGAACACAGGCAGGAGAGCTCATGGCTTCAGCCTCAGCTGTCTTCTGAATCTTTGCCCAGTTACCAGCTGTGAGTCTTTGCTCCAAAATCAATGTGGCGAATTCTGCATTGCTTATTGACTCATCCATATACACAGACCTAATTAGGCATCCAGAATCACTTAAAATTTAGATTCCCTAAATCAGAAAAATCAGAACCAGAGAAAATGGGCAGAAAGAGCTTCATTTTATCAGCTTCAATTCATTTTTACATGCTTACAATTTAACTGAAAGAACATCGAATTCACCCAGGCTTCACAAAATCAAAATATCCAAGCAACTACTTTTTACAGGAAGTAAACATTCATGGCACAAATCAGAATTTCTGAAGGAGTGGTACTCTCAGAAAATAAGGAATTCGGGTTCAGGACACATGGCAGACATTTCACTTCAGCATCAAGATTAAATTCATTATCACAGGCTGCAAAAGTTGCTTACTTGGGCTGGGAAGGTGGTTCAGTGGTAGAGCGCTTGCCTTGCATGCCTGAGACCCTGGGTTCGATTCATCAGCACCATATAAGCAAAAAAGAACAAAGCTGGAAGTGGCACTGTTGCTCAAGTGGTAGAGCACTAGCCTTGAGGTGAAGAGCTAAGAGACAGCGCCAGGCCCAGAGTTCAGGCCCCATGACTGGAGCCCCCTCCCTCCCTCAAAAAAGTTGCTTACTCTCAGCATGTAAGCACATATCATTTTTTTTCTGAGCCTTAATTAAAAAAAATGGAAGAGTTTGATTTCCCTTCTCAATTTCAATCTCCAAATTCACATTTTCTTCTAAGGAAGTCATTTGTCTTACTCACCTGAAAATACATAATATGTGCTCAAAACAGGGTATTTTGGGCATCAGGGACCAAAATAGGAGTGAAATAGGCTATAGGAAGCTTGAGTGTTCAAGAATAAAACATGTTTGTAATTCCATGGAAAGCCTTGATGGCACAGCTAGGCTAGTTAGAAAGGGCTAGTCCTTTCCACAACTTATGTGGGAAGGTGGTTAGGTGGGAGGGGAGAAATGTCTTAGTTTCAGAAAAAGACAAAAGTATGGTGCATGGGTTTTCTACTCAGAAGAGAACCGTTAAATAGGATACATTTTTCTCTTCACAAAACAATCAATTACACAGTAGTCCCCTTCACTGTAATTTCCCCTTCTGTAATTAGTTACCTGTGCTCAACTGTGATCTGAAAAGATTAAAAGGATAAAATCTCATTTTGACAGCGATCACATTCAAATAATACCTTTTTTTGGTTTTGGTGGATGTAAGGTCTCACTGTAAATCTCTCTCATTATTTTCCTGCCTCAACTTTGTTTTCTGGGATTACAGGTGTGCACTTCCACACCTATTTCACATTACTTTTTTACAGTATATTGTTACAATTCTTCTATTTTTTTGTTACTGTTATGATTGTCTTACTGTACCTACTTTCTAACTTAAGTTTTATTGTAGCTATATTTGTCTGGGTAGAAGCATAAAATGGTCATCATAGTATTTATAGGATGGCTTGCAGAACTGATTGAGTGTACTAAAATCAGCATACGCTCCAGGTCCATATAGAAAATAGCATAATATGTCACACAAAGTAAGTTACACTTTACATCACTTCAAGGTTATATCTATTAGCAACCTATATGTAACAGTATGTAAATAGTTGGTATATTGAATGTGAGGGGAAGAATTTTTTCCTGAATATTTTAAATTTCTGGTTGGCTGAACACCTAATGTGGAAATTCTGAATACAGAGGGAACTTCATTGATTTCAGATATCCACTTGGAATGTATATCCGGAGGCTCAAAAAGAAACTTGAACCTCTTATGTTGACATAATTATTCACTAAATAAAATGTGGATAAATGTGATTCTGTACCTCTTCCTCCATTTTCCCCTCCTCCTCCTCCTCCTTCTCCTCCTCTTTTTCTTCTTCCTCCTCTTCTTCTTCTTCTTCTTCTTCCTATTCCTCCTCCTCCTCCTCCTTCTCCTCCTCTTCTCCTCCTCCTCCTTCTCCTTTTCTCCTCCTCCTCTTCTCCTCCTCCTCCTCTTCTCCTCCTCCTCCTCCTCCCTCCTCCTCTTCCTGCTCCTCCTCCTCCTCCTCTCCTCCTCCTCATCCTCCTCCTCCTCTGCCTTCTTCTTCTTCTTCTTCTTCTTCTTCTTCTTCTTCTTCTTCTTCTTCTTCTTCTTCTTCTTCTTCTTCTTCTTCTTCTTCTTCTTCTTCTTCTTCTTCTTCTTCTTCTTCTGCTTCTGCTTCTGCTTCTGCTTCTGCTTCTGCTTCTCCTTCCTGGTCGTCATCTTCTTCTTTCTCATTGCTGAAAATCCAATGCAGGGCCTTGCACATGCTAGGCTTGGTCTCTACCAGAGTTCTACATCCCAAGCCTGTAGAGCTTCTGAAAAACTAGTTTGAGAATGTTACAATGTTTCATAATCAACACCGATTTTCCTTTTCCTTTCTAGGCTCCAAAGCAAGGAAAAGGGTGTGTGGGGGGGAAATAAATGGTACAGTTATCTAGGGAAAACTTTGTTGATTATAATATTTTAATTTTTTGTTTAGTTGGCAATTAAAATATATGACTATATAATTTAAAGCCTATTTTTAAAATTTCTCCATAAGAACACAGACCAACTAATTTTTTTGTTATTTTTATGTATAAATTTCAAAATGCTTTCTCTATAATAATCTTTACGAGAGGTTCTGGGAAGATGGTGGGGGAGAATCTGGAGGCTAAACAAGCTCTCGAATAGAAAGCAGTTTTAGAGTTCCAGTGAACAGTCCTAAGCCAGAGAATCACACCAAGTGTGCCATCACAAGACAAAGAGTTAGGCCAGAGAGGGAAAATCCAGGCAAGGAGACAGATCAGACCTCTTGCCAGCAGCAGCTGCCGCCGTGGCAGCAGCAGTGTTGGCAGTGGCTGAAACCGCCATACCTGAATCGCAGAGAATCTTGGAGAAGGAGCCAGATGCAGCGGGCGAGCAGATTCTACTCAACACCAGCAAGAACCGACAAGAGCAGACATCTTCATTCTGCAGTTTGCAGACCATAGATGACCCAGGAACCAAGACTCGGCATGAGTAGAAGCCTGACACCCTCACTCCTTTTCAGGGAGCAGAGGAGGGAGGGCAACCCCTCCCTCCCCAGTACCGGAGATCTCCATCTTGAATTCTGACAAAGCTCGGCGGAGCTGCTTGCTCCAACTCAGGCCTTGGAAGAAAACTAGAGTCATTTAGCAGGTCACAAGAACTTAAGGGTGGCGTGACCTACCAGACTCAGCTCTACCCAGGGAAAAGTCACCAAGTTCCGGCGCCAGCCCTAGGAGTGACTTTCTAAATCCGGTAATCAGAACCAGAGGCTGCCCCTCCCTTTAGTAGCCTGGACAATCTATTGAAATTCAGTAAACAGAAACCCTGAGAATGGCTCCAGGCTGGGCTCTGTGAGTTTCTTACAAACTAGCCCTTGGGAAAAGCTACAGTTTGCTGAAAGGCCTCAACTCTACCCAGAACCTAGCCTCATCACAGCATCTCCAAACTCCAGGAAAAAGCCATCTCCCTCTTTTGTGATACTCAAAGCAGATCTCCCTCCCATTGAACTAACCTGGGAGGAGGATCGCAAAATCCTGGGTAAAGCAGAGCATTTTTCTGCCTGTTCAAACAAACTGACTTAAGAAACCAACCAAGCCACAGGACCACAAGGAGACCAGAGACTCCAACAAGAGGCTGGTTATGGACACAAGGGAGATACAGGATTTTTCCCAACCCTCCAAAAAAATCAAAGAACTTTTTTCTTCTACTTCTTCTTTTGTACCTTTTATAAATGTTTTTTCTTTTCTAAAACTCTTTTAAAATTTTTAATGTTTACCTTTTTTGAAAACATTGTTTTCTAGTAACTGTTTTTCCCCTTATAATTATTATTTTAGGGGTAAATGTGTGTGTGCATTTTTCTTTCTATTTTTTTCTTTCTTTATTAAAAATATTCTTTTTGTTTATTGTTTAGCTCTACTGAACTGATCATTTTTTCTTTCTTATCCTTTTCACCTTTTCTTCTCTTTCTTTCTTCTTTATGTGACTTGTTATTCTGCACATCCTCAGATAAACCCATAGTTGACTACTAGACCCTATCCCCCATTGTGTACACACTTAATCCACGAATTTATTACTCAATTCAAAACCTCTGAGACTTACATTCCTTAATAGCAGTACTACCTCTTTATACCTATATAATATTTTAAGTATTATTATTTCTAAAATTTTCACATCTTCTTTATATAACTCCCCTTCTCTCATTATATTCATGTTCTTCTCTGGATAGTTTGTTTTTCAATCTGAATAATATTTTTAATTTTTTACTTTTCCATTTTTTCTGGTATCTTTTTGCTTCCTTTCAGTTCCTTCTTTTTTTCTCTCTCTCTCTACTTTCATCGTATGCAATCTATTTCCGGCTTTGGGATTACAATTTAGTTAACACTCCTTGTGCCTTCCCACATCACTCTATTCCTATTTTTTACCCACATCTCTCCCTAACCCTAACAATTTCTGGTTTTCCAAATTCTTCTTTGAGGTTCGTAGCCCATTAATATAGAGTTGTTTGATGTTGAATAGATGTATCTATTGAACTAGATTGTATCTGTAGACTATTAACTGTGCAAATAGAGACTTTGGTTGATGCTTGCTTTATGATAGTGTTCTAGCACAAAACTGGTGTTATTTTCATACCAAATGGGCAGAGGAAGCCGGAAAAACACAAGAAAACTGGCAAGTCCGAGTATCTCAACTCCCAGTCATGATAATCAGGAGATGGAATGGAACAGATAATGAATAATCCAGAGGAGAGTTCCCAAATAGCTTACAAACACTGCTGGAAAATATGATAAATGAAAAGATTGAAAACATACAAAGGACTCTGTATGAGCATGATAGGGAGAGAGAGGAGGCAAACAAAAGGTCAAGGCAGGAAAAGATTGAAAACCTACAAAGGACTCTGTATGAGCGTGATAGGGGGAGAGAGGAGGCAATCCAAAGGTTTGTACAGGAATATCATGAGATTGAGGAAGCTACTCAAAAACTGATACAGAATTTGCATGACCAGCTTGAGAATACTCAAAGAGAAAGGTATGAATGGCGTGAGCAGGGTGAGAATACTCAAAGAGAACTACAGGAATGGCATGAACAGGAGGAAGCTAAGCAAAGAGTAATACAAGAATTGAGAGCGCAGAATGAGAATACACACAGATCACTAAAGGCATTCATGGGATCCATTAACAAAGAGCTGAAGGAAGTCAGGGAGACCACAAAGAGAATGCTGAATGGAACCCAACACAAGGAATGGGAGTCCAAGGAAACCATAACCAATCAACTAAGTGATTTGAGAATTAACACTGAGCATCAAATTAAGGAAATAAAGAAGTTCATACAAAATATAAAACAAAGCTTCAACAAAGAATTTGAAGCAATCAAAGCTGACCAATTAGAAGGTAAAGAAATAAAAAAACAAAGTAGAAAGTTTTGACAGCAGGTTAGATCATGCAGATGGTTAAACCTCAGGGATTGAAGACAGCCTATATATTATAGAGAAAGAACATATGACCATCCAAGACAAGTCCAAGAAATATGATAGATCTATCCAAAACTTGGAAGACACCATCAAGAGGCCTAATCTAAGGATAATGGGTGTAGAGGAGCACCTAGAAACAGAAGTTAATGGTCTTGGAAACTTGTTTAACAGGATCTTAGCAGAGAACTTCCCAAACATGAAAAAAGCTAGACCTATTCAGATACAAGAAGCTTTTAGAACTCCAAATAGACCAGACCAGAATAGGACATCCCACCGTCACATTATAATCCACATGGGATCAATTCAGACCAAGGAAAAGATCCTTAAAGCTGTCAAGGAGAAAAGATAAATCACCTATAAAGGGAAGCCAGTTAGAATCACCTCAAATTTCTCAGCAGAGGCAATCAAAGCAAGAAGAGCCTGGAATGATGTGTGCCATGCCCTAAAAACAAGTATCAACCACGAATACTGTACGCAGATAAACTCTCCTTCATAACTGAAGGCCAAATAAAAACCTTCCATAGCAAAGAAATATTGAAACAATACATCTCCACCAAACCAACCCTACATAAGATTCTTGATTTCCTACACAGAGAAAACCAACAAGACTACAACAAAGGCCAAGAAACTGCAATCAAACTGAGAATCCAAGAACCATAAGAACCCAGTTTTTGTAGCCCAAAGAAGGTGGATAATATGGCAAGAACTCCCAAATACCTCTCAGTTCTATCTTTCAAAATTAACGAATTTAACTCTCCAATAAGCGACGTATATTGTCTAGTTGGATTAAAAATTAAGATCCTTTTATCTGATGACTTCAGGAGTCACATCTTACCTGTTAAAACGAACACATTTATAATATTAAAGGCTGGAACAAAATCTACCAACCAAACGGTCCTCATAAACAGGCAGGTGTTGCATTCCTAATATCAGATAAAATAGACTTCAAATTAAAATTCATGAGAAGAGATAAAGAAGATCACTACTTCCTAATTAAGGGATCTCTCCTTCAGGAGGATATTACCATTCTAAATATCTATTCACCAAACAACGGAGCACCCAAATTTATCCAAGAACCACTACTTTCCCTGAAATCCCACATAGATCCAAAGACATTAATTGTAGGGGATTTTAACACACCACTCTCCCCACTAGATAGATCATCTCGGCAAAACTCAACAGAGAAGTCACAGATCTAAACAGCTGAATAGATCAACTATTTTAACAGACATCTATCAAATATTTCACCCAGCAGCATCAGAATACACGTTTGTCTCAGGACTCTATGAGACCTGCAAGAGTGACTTGCAAGACCCCTACCCCATGGAGGGACCGAGGCCTTGGGAAGTAACCTAATAGGAGGGCCTACTCTGGAATGGAAGGGCCAGTTGATAGCCTGGACCCTAGGTCAGAGGGTTGGCTTCCCCATATCTGGTCAATCTGGCACCAAGATCTAACAGGCCCTGGGAATGGTATCCATGGGAAGCTAAGGATCTTAAAGCGCACCGCATGGCGGTGGTGGAGTATGGCCCAAACTCTCCTTGGGCCCAGAACTTTTTACAGGATATTGCTTATCACCCATGTGTACCCTAGGACTGGCTGGATGTGGCCAAAGCTGTCCTTACCAGTTCTCAGTTTATTAAATGATGTGCTTTCTTTAAGGAGGAATGCAGAGTGTTTGCAAAGAATATATGGCAGGCTCAACCCGAGATACCTATTAATTATTCCATGTTAAAAGGGATGGGGGAAGGGTACTCCACTGGAGTCAAACAGGCCGCAATACCTGGCCCGTACAGAGACCAGGTGAGGCAGGCAGAACTTGCCGTGTGGTACAAACTGGATGATGGGCCTACAGAGTCCCCCATATCAGGAGTGAAACAAAAGCCTGGTGAGCTTCTAGCTGAGTTTGTAGACTGAGTCCAACAGAGCGTTCTCTGCAAGCCGCCAGCAAGGAACTTCTGAGATCACTTCGTAAAGCTGCTGGTCTGGGAAGGAATGAATGAAGACCATCACATGGCCTGTATGGGATTGAGAGAGAGTTCCTTGAGCAGATGGGTGGTGGCCTCGCAGGATGTGGGAACACAACAGCAACAGTCTCAATCATTGGCTTTAGTTTTACATGCTCAGATATCTGCAATTACTGAGGCTATTGCCCAGGTGCTGGCAGCCCAGGGTCGAGGAATCCCAAGACCATCGGGGAAAGGGACTTGTTTTAAATGAGGGCAGGAGGGATACTTTAAGAGGGACTGTTTCCAACAATCCCTGGTGGGAGGGGTGTAAACCAGCCCCTACACCCTGCACCAGGAGCAGGGAGGGATAGCATTGGAATAAAGATTGTCGATCTAAGTTTGATTTACACGAGAAGCCCTATTTGGGTGAAGCATTGGCCATTAACCAAACCTAAATTAGTAGCTCTATACCTTCTGGTGGAGAAACAGATAAACCTTGGGCACATACACCCTACTGCGAGTCCTTGGCACACACCCGTTTTTTTTATTCAAAAAGCCTCCCAGGCCTGGCATATGCTCCAAGATCTACATTAGGTAAATGAAAAGATGGAGCTAGTAGGAATGCCCCTAAGAGGCATGCCTTGGACTCCCACTATACCTACAGAATATACCTTGGTTTTGATTGATATTAAAGATTTTTTTATATCCCCCTGCATCCAGATGACTGGGAGAAGTTTTCTTTCTCCATTCCTTCTATTAATTTTCCCAGCCTGATCGGAGGTTTGAAAGGATTTTGTTGCCACAGGGAATGGACAATAGCCTGGCCTTTTGCCAACAATACTTGGCCACACTTTTAGGGCCTGTGCTGGGTTTAGATACCTCCATTGCTTATGCCTACAAGGATGATATAATTCTAGGGCAACAAGACCCTGGACACCTGCAGGGCCTTCTGGCCCAGGTTCTTGCCATATTAAAAAAGGGGGATTTTACCATAGCCCTCAATAAAATTCAAAAGGTACCTCCTTTTAAAATGCTCAGGTCCCACCTTACCTTGACTCAGGCCAGCCACTTAAGCCTTTGCTGGATATTCCAGCCTGTCTAACCTTAATCCAACTTCAGAGTCTTTTAGGGGAAATCAATGAGATGTTGCCATGGGTTCCTGTCTCTAAAGATAGTCTTGTGCCCTCATTTGCCCTACTAAAAGACAGGATGCCCCAAGAAGTTATTACAATTAGAGAAAGCCATCAGGCAATATTCTTGCAGTTCCATAGCTTTGTTTACCATTAATATTTTAAATTTTTCAAAAAAGGTCAACTGCATCCAGAATTCAGAACCACTGGGGAAAACTAAACTCTAAGCCCCAAGTAAAAGTCAGGTGAAAGGACCCCCTGACACAACAATGGACAGGACCTGAACCCCTAGTTACTATGGGAAGGGGATTTGGATGCATTTTTTCTAATAGGGGAGACAGCGCCCATTTGGATACCTGCCAGGAACCTTAAGTTTTTACCCATTTCCTTTATACAGGAGGATGTCCAAGGATAAACTAACCAACAAGAAAAGAAAAACGGTTATGGTGGTCGAGGCTTGTGTTTAAAAGAGGAAAGCCAGAAAGATAACCATTAACCATCCCCAAGGGCAATCAGCCCTTGAGAAGCTCTTGTGTTTTCTAACAATTGCAGATGGTGATACTCCAGCTGTTGGCTGTCGTGACCCTCCCAGTCCTGGCAATGGCCCTATGGAATCTGCATCAACCTCAAGGGTGATTTGGGCAGTGATCAGCGCTGGTAATGCAGAAATAATCAGTAGCCCACAAGAGAAGCTGTCCCTTCGACCTGGTGGCCTGACCTTCATTTTGATTACACCCTATGTCATTATGTTTGAACCGTTTAATATTTCTGTAGGAGCTAATTATTTTAATGTTACCTGCTTTAATTGTCCTTTTACTAATTGCTTGTATAATGGCATTATTGTTAACTTATTTTTAAACAATCATCTTTTGTTATGCTTCCAGTTTCGAACTTTTTCAACCCCATAGGCAAATAGCTGGATTAGAACAAGCCCCACCTCTGGACTCTCAAGTAGCAAAGACTGCTATCCCATTCTTGACTAATGTTAAAGGACTGCTAATGACTTTGCTTATCCTGGTAATGCTTTTGCTGATGGTTTTTCTATGCCTTCTTGCATTATATGTGCACTGCAAAACTCTTATGAGCTTAGCCAGCCAGTTACATAAGATTAAGTTCCAAAGGAATGAATTTTCCCCTAGAGGAATCACAGCCAGAGACTGGTAAACCAAAGACAAGGCCTTCAGCATCATTCTGAAGAGTTCCTGATGACTGGTAAGGCAGACAAGGCAATCCACCCAACCAAAGACAGGCGGGTTCACTTCTTTAAACAAAGAAGAGGGAGAAGTTGGGAGCCTTTGGGAGCTGAGAGTAAAGCTCAAAGGTCCTCTTGACCCCTGTGCTCGCTTAAAGGCACGTACAAGGAACTGGCTGACTTAAAAGACACCAGGTACCCAGGATTACTTTGCTACAATCTGCAGTTTGTTTTATAATTTCCATGTTTTCTCGTCTATAGTAGAATTGCCTGAGTAGGGGGGCCCACGAGGATGCACCGTGCCGGATGTGTAGAACTCCCAACATCCAGGCTGCTCCTATGTTCTGAAGAGAATGACCTTAAAAGATACTGACTTTTATATATGCCCAGGAACCAATTGAACTGCTTTGGACATTTCTAACTGTGGTGTGACTGATGTTTATTATTGTGCTAGGTGGGGATGTGAGGTAACTGGGACAGGCTCTTGGATCATGCATGAGGACCCTCCTTATCCTTGTCTGGTGAATCAGGGCCCCCAGACTTGCCTCCAACCCCCAGTGTGGCCAATGCTATTCTTACCAATGTAATCCTGTTAAAATAACCTTTACAGATGAGGGAAAAGGATAACTAATTGGGAGGTGGGTCTGCCATTACAACAAAAAAGGGGGAATCTATAGAGCACATGGGCACCAAAGATGGCACAGAGAGGGAGTTGAGTGGGCAGAGCCCAATTTGGTTTATGTTCAGTGTGTAACCAGCCCATGGAAGCTTAGGTGCATGATAGGCTGTGACCTTGACCCTGATTGGTTCCTTCTCCTCCACTGCCATGCCACCAGCTGCTTTTTTTGCTTTCAAAAGGGCCTACTCTGTTAATAAATGAGCTTTCCTGCTTGACTTGACTATGCGCTGGGTCTGATTATCTCATGGGCTAAGGGAGGCTGGATAATGGGTGAGTGGCCACATTACATTTCCCTGGCCCCCATCCGTCATTCGTGGGTCGGAGGAAGACCAACAGGTTATGATGGCTTCATAGAAAGAGTTCAGTAGAGATCTTTCTTTTTCAATTCCATTGAAGAGTTGGAGGAGTATTTGTGTGAGCTCTGCTTTGAATGCCTTGTAGAATTCTGTAAAACCATCTTGTCCTGGGCTTTTCTTAGATGGGAGGTCTCTAATTGCTGTTTCTACTTCAATACTTGATATGGGGCAGTTAAAATGATTTAACTCATCTTGGTTTAGTTTTGGCATGTCAATATTTGCTAGGAAAAGGTCCATTTCTTCCAAGTTCTCAAATTTATTAGTATAAAGTTTTGAGAAGTATTCCCTTATAATGTTCTGAATCTTGCTTGTTTCTCTGGTGATGTTTCTGTTCTAATCTCTGAGTTTATTTATTTGGGTTGTTATCTTCTTTTTCTGATAAGGTTTGCTAAGGGTCTGTCAATTTTGTTAATTTTTTAGAAGAACCAACTCTTTGTTTTGTTGATTCTTTCTATGATTTTTTGTGGATTCTAATTCATTTAATTCTGATTTAATTTTAATTATTTCTTTCCTTCTACTTCATTGGGGTTTATATTGCTGCTCTTATTAAAGGAGGCTCAGATGCCGTATTAAACTGTTCGTTTCAGATGTCTCCAATTTGTTGATGTAGGAACTCAGAGCTATAAACTTGCCCCTGAGTACTGCCTTTGTTGTGTCCCACAGGAGCTGGTAATTTGTGTGTTGATTTTTGTTGAATATCATGAACATTTGAATTTAGTTTCTAATCTCTTCCATGACCCACTCGTGATTCAGCGGTGTGTTGTTCAGCCTCCATGTGTTACAGGACTTTCTTTGGTGGCTTTTGGTCATGAGTTCTAATTTTATTCCCTTGTGATCTGAGAGAAAGCAATGTATTAGTTTAATGTTTTTGAATTTGGACAAGTTTGCTTTGTGGCCTAAAATGTGGACTACTTTGGAAAATGTTCCATGTGTTACTGAGAAAAACGTGTATTCTTATGCTGCTGGGTGAAATATTCGGTAGATGGCTGTTAAATCTAGTTGATCTATACAGTTGTTTAGATATGCGATTTCTCGAGTTGATCTATCTAGTGGGGAAAGTGGTGTGTTAAAGTCCCCAACAATTAATGTCTTTGGATCTATGTGGTATATGAGGAAAAGTAGTGTTTCTTGGATAAATTTGGGTGCTCCGTTGTTTGTTTAATAGGTATTTAATATTGTAATATTATCATGGAGGAGAGATCCCTTAATTATTAATATGTAGCGACCTTCTTTATTACTTCTTACTAATTTTAATTTGAAGTCTATTTTATATGATATTAGGATTGCAACATCTGCCTGTTTATGGGGGCCGTTTGCTTGGTAGTTTTGGTTATAGCCTTTCATGTTGAAAATGTGCTTGTTTTTATGTGCAAGATGTGACTCTTGAAGGGAACAGATAGAAAAATCTTTCTTGGTAATCCAACTGAGCAGTCTATGTTGCTTAATTGGAAAATTAAGTCCGTTAATGTTGACAGATAGGACTGACAGGTATTTGGGAGTTTCTGCCATTATAGGCACCTTCTTGGGGGCTGCAGCAACTGGGTTCTTCCTATGGTTCTTGCATTCTCAGTTTGGGTGTGGTTTCTTGGCCTTTATTGTGGTCTTGTTGGTTTTCTCTGTGTAGGAAATCATTAAGAATCTTTTGAAGGGCTGGTTTGGTGGAGATATATTGTTTCAGTTGTTCTTCGATATGGAAGGTTTTTAGTTTACCTTCGGTTATGAAGGAGAGTAAAGCTGGGTACAGTATTCTTGGTTGATAGTTGTTTGTCTGTAGTGCATGGCATACACCATTCCAGGGTCGTCTTGCTTTAATTGCCTTTGCTGAGAAATCTGCAGTGATTCCAATTGGTTTCCCTTTATATGTGATTGATCTTTTTCCTTTGACAGCTTTAAGGATCTTTTCCTTGGTCTGAATTGATCCAGTGTGGATTATAATGTGAGATTGGGATGTCCTATTCTTGTCTGGTCTATTTGGAATCCTAAAACTTATTGTATCTGAATAGGCCTATCTTTTTTCATGCTTGGGAAGTTCTCTGCTTGGATCCTGTTAAACAAATTTCCTAGACCATTAACTTCTGTTTTAAGTGCTCTTCTACACCCATTATCCTCAGATTAGGCCTTCTGATGGTGTCTCCCAAATGTTGAATAGATCTATCATATTTCTTGGATTTGTCTTGGATAGTTATATGTTTTTTCTCTATAATATCCATGCTGTCGTCAATCCCCGAGATTCAATCTTCTGCATGTTCTGACCTACTATCAAGACTTTCTACTTTGTTTTTTTTTCTTTTCTTTCTAGTTGGTTAGCTTTGACAGCTTCAAATCCTTTGTGGGAGCTTTGCTTTAGATCTTGTATAGACTTCTTTACTTCCTTAATTTGGTGTTCAGTGTTTATTCTCAAATCACTTAGTTGATTGGTTATGGTTTCCTTGGACTCCTATTCCTTCTGCTGGGTTCCATTCAGCATTCCCTTTTTGGACTCCTTGAGTTCTTTCAGTTCTCCATTTATGGATTCCATGAACGCCTTTAATCATCTTTGTGTATTCTCATCGTACTCTCTCAATTCTTGTATTACTCTTTGATTAGCTTCCTCCGGTTCATGCGAATCCTGTAGCTCTCTTTTATTGATCCCAGCCTGTTATTTATTCATTTCTGTTTGGTTGCTCTCGAGCTGCTCACACAATTCCTTTATCAATCTTTGAGTAGCTTCCTCATGCTCATGACATTCCTGTATTGGCCTCTTTTTTTGCCTCCTCTCTCTCCCTATCACACTCATACAGAGTCCTTTGCATGTTTTCAATCTTTTCATTTACCATGTTTACCAGTAGTGTTTGTAGAGCTTTTAGGGAACTCTCCTCTAGATTATTAATTGTTCTGTCCATTGATTGTCATGATTTGGAGTTAAGATATCAGGACTTGCCATTTGTCTTGTGTTATTCCTGCTTGCCCTGCCCATTTGGGATGAAAGTAACCCCACTGTTGTGCTAGATCACTATCTTAAGGTAACCATCAACCAACGTCTGTAGTTGCTAAGTCAAAGTCTGCAGATACACTGTAGTCCAAAAGATATATCTTTTCAACATCAAACAACTATGTATTAATGAGTTATGAACCGCAAATAAGAATTTGACAAACCAGAAATTATTAGGTTTAGGAAGATATGTGGGTAAAAATAGGGATAGAAGGATATGGAAAAGCAGAAGGTGAGTTAAATTAAATAAGTCCTAATCTCAAAGTGGGAAATAGGTTGGATAGAATGATAGTAGAGACAGAGAAAAGAAAAGAAGAAAATGATATATAAAGAGACGAGAAAAATAGAAAAACAAATATTAAAAATTAAAAAGTGAAACACTTAAAAACTTAAAAATTATGCAAATTTAAAAATGTAATATTCAGAGAAGAATGTGGATAGGATAAGATAAGGGTAGGAATAAAAAGGAGATGGGGGAAACTTTAAAAAATGCTTAAAATATTATATAGATATAAAGAGGTAGTATTACTATTAAGGAATGTAAGTCTAAAAGGTTTTGAATTGAGTAATACCTTTCTGGATTAAGTGTGTACATAATGGGGAATAAGATCTAATAATCAACTACAGGTATATCTGAGGATGAGCAGAAAAACAATTAAGTCACACAAAGAAGAACAAAAGAGAAGAAAAGGTGAAAAGAATGAGAAGGAAAGAAAAAAATATTCAAAAGGTCAGTAGTGCTATACAAAAAAAAAGAAAAGAAAAGAAAGAAAAAAAGAAAAAAGAGAAAAAAGCACACACTTATACCCTTAAAATAAAAAGTATAAGAGGAAGAATAAAAGTTAATAGAAAACAAATTTTTTTCAAAAAAATTCAATATGAAAATTTTTTTAAAAGTTTTAGAAAAAAATTTTTAATAAAAGGTACAAAAAGGTTCTTTCATTTTTTTGGGGGGGGGGAAATGGGAAGATCCTGTATCTCCTTCGTGTCCTTAACCTGTCTCTAGTTGGAGTCTTTGGTCTGCGTGTGGTGTTTGATTTTGCTGTGGCTTGGTTGGTTTCTTGACTCGGTTAATATGAGCAGGCAGAAAAATGCTCTGCTTATCCAGGAGTTTTTGATACTCCTCCCAGGCTAGTTCAATGGGAGGGAGATCTGCTTTGAGTATCACAAAAGAGGGAGATGGCTGTTTCCTCTAGTTTAGAGATGCTGTGATGAGGCTAAGTTCTGGGTAGAGTTCAGGCCTTTCAGCAAACAGTAGCTTTTCCCTGAGGGGCTAGCTTCTGAGTCACTCACAGAGCCCAGCCTGGAGGCTTTTTCAGGGTTTATGTTTACCGTACTTCAATTGATTTTCAAGGCTGCTGTAGGGATGGGCAGCCTCTGTCTCTGTGTACCCAGTGAAGAAATCCACTCTTGGGGCTTGTGGCCTGTGCTGAGTGACTTTTCCCTGGGTGGAGCTGAGCCTAGCAGGTCAGGTTAGGTTCCTGTGACCTGCTAAATTACTCTTGTTTTCTTCCAATGCCTGAGTTGCAGCTAGCTGCTCAGCCAGGCCTTTGACAGTATCAAAGATGGAAATCTCTGATTGTGGGGCGAGGAGGGATGGCCATCCCTCCTCTTACCCTGAGAAGGAGAGAGGATGTCAGTCTTCTACTCATGCTGGAATCTTGGTTCCTGTGTCATCTCTGGTCTGCGAATGGCAGGATGAATATATCTGCTCCTTGTCAGTTCTTGCTGGTGTTGAGTAGAATCCGCTCACCTGCCGGCTCTGCCTCTGGTGCCTTCGTCCCGGACTCTCTGTGTTGCAGGTATGGTGGCTGATGGCTGTGTGCTGCCACTGCCACAGCTGTCACCGCAGCTGTGGCAGCTGTCAAGTGCTCAGATCTGGCTCCTTGCCTGGATTTTACCTCTCTAGCCTAACTCTCTGTCCTGTGATGGCACACTTGGTATAATTCTCTGGCTTAGGACTGTTCACTGGAACAAAAAAACTGCTTTCTATGTGAGAGCTAGTTTAGCCTCCAGGTTCTCTTCCGCCATCATCCTGGAACTCCCTCTGAAACTTTTGTTCAACTATTTTTCATTTCAAAGATAGGCAGTCTATTTTCCAAAAGTTTCCTAGTGTAAAATAACTAATATTTCAATAGAAATTAGAGTTTATTAGTTTCAAGCTAATTTTAGCTATACACATGATATTGTAGTAACTTTTATATTACTTGAAAAAATTCTGTTCAAACCCTTAAATATTTGTGTGAAATGACAGGGAGAGAGGAAGATAATTCATACTGGTTAAGAATATGCAATGCCTCAAAAATCTATTCAATAATTTGTTATAAGAACATAGACAAGCTACCTGATATGGCTTAGTTTTTTGTTGTTTCTTAATTTATTCAAAATTTTAACATGGATGAATGCACAGTGGTAACATTAAAATTATTAATCAAAATACAAATATTGCAAAATCATAGACAGGTATCATACATTCATTAGTTAGCACTTATGATTCTAATAATAATTTTGATGAAGATGATGATGACCACAGTTTAGCCTGATAATGACAAGGTTGTGATTGAAAAGGAAAAATTTTTAGACATCTTTTAAGCCAGATTTCCAACATTGAATACATAGTACTAAAAAGAATTGGATTAATATAATAAGAATAACAAGAGGAGAGTTCCAATATCAAGAAATACAATCACATAAACAAGTGAGAGAGTAAAACCCTAATGTTATTCTTTCAGTCTCTCTAAATATACTCACTTTTCTTGGTACTATTGTTTCCTTATAAATATAATCATTTATTTGCACATGTTGATTATCCCACATAGATAAAATATAATAAGCTAAGTGCTTTCTGTCACAAATTATCTTGTTTGTTCTAGCCTTGGGAATTTAGGAGAAAGCATTTCACTACACACAGAGCCATTGACTTAGTTATAAATCCCTAGAAGTTAACAACACATGCTTCAAGCATTCTCATAAAGACACTATTCAATTACCAATGTTTTCCAATGACATATTCTTCAATATAGCTGTAAACACATGTCACAATTCACATAATACCACTTACATATCTGGAGTTACCTTAAAAAGACACGGTCCTTAGAGCCAGGAGGAAAATTTATTATTATTTCTTCATGAAACAATTTATAACTTTGTACCAACAAACTGAATTTGACTCTTTCCTTATTTGTAAGCTAAGGGGAAAAACGTAAGGACTCTTCACTTGTCTTTTTTTTGCTCTGGAAGTCAACAAATATATTCTTCAATATTTCTGGTAGATTACATCCATTTACAGATGAGAATGGTCAGGCCAGTAGTCAATGTAATGAGTAAATAATGATACTAGAATTTGTGTCTTAGCTCTTCAGTCTGTGTGCTTACAAGCAGAAGTAATTTGGTGATGGAAAGGACCAAAGTGAAAAGCCTATCGGAAAAAACATAATTTGTAAAAGTTTTTTTAAGTCTAGGTGACCAGTGATGATTACATGAAACAGACTGGTGTCAGGGGCATAAAAAGGAGTACATAGAAATCATTTTAGTGACAGAAACTCAGAAAGTCTTGATCATTCATCTTATTTAATGGGTGGGAGCAGAAGGGTAAGAAGAAATCTAAAGTTTTCTACATCTCTGGCCAGGCAACTTTGTTAGTGATATTCTTGGTGATAGGGATTGCAGGTGAAAATTTAGGGGAAAAAATCTCTGATAGTTCTAAAGTTTATATTAAACAGATGCAAAGATAGGTTTGTTCAGACATTATCAAAATATCCATGACCAGGTATATGAAAAAGAATAATAAAATCGAAGGCATTATAAAAGGGAAGAGGAAAAAGAAAGTTCTGATGCAATTGTGAACAATGTCTGTACCAGTGGGGACAAGATTGGAAGAATGAGATAAATAAGGAATCAAGAAAGTAATAAACGCAGATTTACAGAAGTAAAGCAAGGAAAGAATTTCCAGGAAGAAAAGGTCAAAACTGTTAGAGAGATATTGAAGGAAATATGCTATTTGGATTTGAAAACTAAAAAGATATAGACAATTTCAATAAGAACAGTGTTTTGGTGATATCTAAATGATGAAATAACCCTGTCAATCAACCTGCCACAAATTCTTATATGTAGGAAGTGCTCTTATAAACTTCAAGCTTTTATTGAATGGAAGAGTTCAGACATTACCCTCACCACTAGGATTAAATTCTTAAAAAGATAAGGCATTTTGCTTTAATGCCTTTCTTTCATTTTCTCATACACATTTGCAAGTAGTGAAGGATTCTGATGTAACAATAATACACAACATATAGGATCTAGTGTTAATTCGGATATTTATTAATTAGCTCCAAAATTTATGGATATTTATTTTTCTCCTGGGTAAACTAATGAGCTCCAAGAAAATATCCCTAAGGAGCATTTCTATTCTAGTGTCATTGTTTGTCTCAAAATACTTTAAATTATACACCCTCTAATGTGGGCATAGGGTTATACTGTGGAACTTTCCCATTCAGAGAGTGAGTACAACCCCATTGCTTAACATGGAGAAAGTACCCTCACACATAGACTGGGTGTATGCAAACAAGAAGTGGTACTTGAACAAAGGAAAACATGGGAACTATGTTTCTTTGGGGCTGGATTACTTCACTTAATAAAATTTTTTTCTAAGTCTTTCCATTTCCAAACAAATGGCGCATTGTTATTCTTTCTGATGGAGGCAAAGAATTCCTTTGTTTATATATACCACATTTTCTTGATCCATTCATCTGCTCAAGGGCATCTGGGTTGGTTCCATATCGTAGCTATGGTAAATAATGCTGCAATAAACATAGTTGTCCTGGAAGATTTAGTATGGTCTTGTTTGTGATCATTTGGGTAAATGCCCAAAAGTGGAATTGCTGGGTCATAAGAGAGTTCTAGGAGTTTTTTGAGGATCCTCCATACAACTTTCCAAAGTGGTTGAACAAGTTTACACTCCCAATAACAATGAAGTAAGGTTCACTTCTGGCCACGTCCACTCCAGCATCTGTTATTATTGTTCTTGTCTATGGCCATTCTAACTGGGGTGAGGTGGTATCTCCATGTTGTTTTGATTTGCATTTCTCTTATGGCAGGGGAGGTCGGGCATTTCTTCATGTGTCTATTGGCAATCCTTCTTTCCTCTTCACAGAATTTTCTCTGTAAGTCTTTAGCCCACTTATTTATTTCTTTATTTTTTATTTTGAAAATACTGTACAGAGGAGTTTAATTACATAGGCAAGATAATGAGTACATTTCTTATCAACCATTTTAGCCTCCTCCTTTGTTTCCACTTCCCATCCTTTCCCATAGTCCACCCCCCCAATCCTCCCCAACCCCCCCCCACGAAAGTTGTATAGTTCGTTTTTAACATAAGGACTTGTATATCTCATTGTTGCAATATAGCCCACTTATTTATTGGGCAGATGTTTCTTTGAGGATTTGTTGTTGGGGGATTTGATGTTTTGAGTTCCAGGTATAGTTTACATATGAGAACCTTGTCCATTGTATGGCTAGTAAATATCTTCTCCCAATAAGTAGGCTTTATATTATCTTGCTAGCTATATCTTATGCTATGAAGAAACTCTGCAATTTCATGCAATACCATTTTTCCAAATTTTCATTGATTTGTTGTGTTTCTGCATCTCTTTTAAGAAATTTTTGGCCTATGCCAAGGAGACGTAGTAATGATTTCAGACCTGTAATGATTTCTAAGTGTCTGCTTTGACTCCCAGGTACTTGATCCATTTGGAGTTGATTCTGGTGCAGGGTGATATATAAGGGTCTAGCTTTAGTCTTCTACAAGTGATTAACCAATTTTTCCAGCACCATTTACTGAAGAGGCTGTCTTTCTTCCATTCTATTTTTTTAGCTCCCTTATCAAATAATAGATGACTATAGGTCTGTGGGTTTATTTCTGGGTTTTCAATTCTATTCCATTCGTCCTGAGGTCTGTTCTTGTGCCAGTGCCAAGCTGTTTTGATTACAATGGCTTTGTAGTAGTGTTTTAAATTTGTTATTGATATTCCTCTAGCACGGTTCTTTCTGTTAAGGATCGTTTTTGCTACTCGGGGTCTTTTATTGTTCCATATGAATTTATGGATTGCCTTTTCTATTTCCTTGAAGAATGAGGTTGGAATATTGATAGGTATCACATTGAATTTGTAGATAGCCTTGGGAAGTATTGCCATTTTCACGATGTTGATTCTTCCAATACAGGAGCATGGGAGTTTTTTTGTCACTTTCTACATTCTGTTTTGATTTCTTTTTTCATGTTTTTAAAGTTTTCATCATAGAGATCCTCCACTTCTTTGGGTATGTTAATTTCTAGGTATTTTATTTTTTGTTGGGCTATTAAAAATAGAGTTGTTTTCCGGATTTCAGCACAATTTCTCATTGTTGGTATACAGAAAAGCCATTGATTTTTGAAGGTTAATTTTATACCCTGCTACCTTACCAATATTTTGATTCATCTTGAGTAATTTGAGAGTGGAGTCGGTGGGATTCTTTAAATACAAGATCATGTCATATGCAAAGAGGGAGAGTTTTACTTCTTCTTACCCTATTTGGATCCCTCTAATGTTTTCATCTTGTTTTATGGTTAAACTAGGCATTTCAATTCTAAATTGAAGAGAAGTGTAGAGAGTGGACATCCTTGTGTCGTTCTTGAGTTAAGAGGAAATGAAAATAGTTTTTCACCATTAAGAATAATACTGGCTGTAGGTTTGTCATATACAGCTTTTATTTTATTGAAGAATATTCCCTGGATTCCTAATTTTTGCAGAATCTGCAATGTAAAGGAATGTTGGATCTTGTCGAATGCTTTTTCTGCATCTACTGAGATAACCATGTGGTTCTTGTCCTTGCTCTTGTTGATGGGATGAATTATATTAATTGATTTGCATATATTGAACCAACTTTGCATGAAATGAATCCTGTTTGATGGTGGTGTATGATTTTTTGGATGAATTGTTGAAGTAGGTTGGCCAAAAGTGTGTTGAGAATTCTTGCATTAATGATCATCCAAGAAATAGGTCTATAGTTCTTTTCCTTTGATGAGTCCCTTCCTGTTTTGGGGATGAGGGTTATGATGGCTTCATAGAACGAGTTTGGTAGTGAACTTCCTCTTTCAATTTCATTGAAGATTTGGAGGAGTGTTGTTGTGAGCTCTTCTTTGAAGGCCTTGTAGAATTCCACTGTAAATCCATCGGGATCTGGGCTTTTGTTAGATGGGAGGACTCTTACTGCTGTTTCTATTTCAGTGTTAGATATGGGCCTGTTGAGATGGTTTAACTCATCTTGGTTTGTTTTTGGCATGTCAATATTTGCTAGGAAAAGGTCCATTTCTGCCAAGTTCTCAAACTTATTAGCATAAAGTTTTGAGAAGTATTTCCTCTTAATGTTCTGAATATTGGTTGTTTCTGTGGTGATGTGTACATTCTCATCTCTGAGTTTATTTTTTGGGTGTGTTCTCTTATTTTTCTGATAAGATTTGCTAAAGTTCTGCCAATTTTGTAAATTTTATCAATGAATCAAATCTTTCTTTTGTTGATTCTTTTTTTTGGATCCTATTTCTTTAATTCTGATTGAATAATAATTATTTCTTTCCATCTACTGGATTGGGGATTATCTTGCTGCTCTTATTCAAGGAGGCACAGATGTCTCATTAAATTGTTGGTTTCAAATCTCTGCTAGTTGTTTGTGTTGGAACTCAGAGCTATAATCTTGTCTCTGAGAACTGCCTTTGCTATGTCCCAGAGTAGGGGGTAATTTATGTGTTCATCTTTGCTGAATATCATGAATATTTGAATTTCCTTTCTAGTGTCTTTCATGACCCACTGATCATTCCACAGTATGTTTATCAGCCTCCATGTGGTACACGACGTTCTTCGGTGGCTTTTGGTGGTGAGTTCTAATTTTATTGGCTTTTTGTGTGAGAGAATGCAATGTATAACTTCAATGTTTCTGAATTTGGAAAAGTTTGTTTTGTCACCTAAATGTGGTCTATTTTGGAAAATGTTCCATGTGTTGTTGAGAAAAACGTGTATTCTGATGCTGCTGGGTGAAATATTCGGTAGATGTCTGTTAAATCTAGTTGATCTATGCAGTTCTTTAGATCTCTCTGTTTCTCTGTTTTGTTGAGTTTTTGCCGAGTTGATCTACTAGTGGGGAAAGTGGTGTGCTGAAGTCCCAAACAATTAATGTCTTTGGATCTATGTCAGATTTGAGGGAAAGTAGTAGTGTTTCTTGAATAAATTTGGGTGCTTGGTTTTTTGGAGAATAGATATTTTGAATTGTAATATTCTCGTGAAGAAGAGATCCCTTAATTAGGATGTAGCAACCTTCCTTATCTCTTCTCAATAATTTTTATTGGAAGATTATTTTATCTGATATTAGGATTGCAACATCGTTTGCTTGGTAGATTTGTTCCAGCCTTTCACATTGAAAATGTGTTTGTTTTTATGGGCAATATGTGTCTCCTGAAGGCAGCAGATAGAAGGATTTTGCTTCTTAATCCAACTTGACAGTCTATGTCGCTTAATTTGAGAGTCAATCCGTTAATGGTGAGAGTTAGGATTCAGAGCTGTTTGGGAGTTCCTGCATTTTATGCCCCTTCTTGGGAGCTACAGCATCTGGGTTCTTCCTATGGTTCTTGGATTCTCAGTTTGAGTGTGGTTTCTTGGCCTTTATTGTGGTCTTGTTGGTTTTCCATGTGTAGGACATGGTTAAGTGTCATTTATAAGGTTGGTTTGGTGGATATATATTGTTTCAGTTGTTCTTAGGTATGGAAGGTTTTTATTTGGCCTTCGGTTATGAAGGAGAGTATAGCTAGGTACAGTATTCTTTTTTTAAAAAAAATTATTTTATTTTATTTGTGAACATACTAGGTACAGTATTCTTGATTCATATTTGTTTGTCTTTAGGACATGGCATATGTCATTCCAGGCTCTTCTTGCTCTAATTGTCTTCGCTGAGATATCTGAGGTTATTCTAATTGGTTTCCCTTTGTAAGTGGTTGATCTTTTCTCCTTGACAGCTTTAAGGATTTTTTCCTTGGAAGTGATCATATGGGGATTATAATGTCACGGTGGGATATCCTGTCCTAGTCTGGTGTATTTGGGGTTTTAAAAAAGCTTCTTGAATCTGAATAGGTCTATCTTTTTGCATGTTTGAGAAGTTCTCTGCTAGGAACATGTTAACCAAATTTCCTAGACTATTAACTTCTGACTCTAGGGTCTCCTCTACACCCATTGTCCTCAGATTAGACCTTCTGAGGGTGTCTTCCAAATATTGAATAGATCTATCATATTTATTGGATTTGTCTTGGATAGTTGTATGCTCTTTCTTTATAATAACCTGGCTGTCTTCAATCCCTCAGATTCGATCTTCTTTATGGTCTATCCTGCTCTCAAGACTTTCCACTTTGTTTTTAATTTCTTTTCCTTCTATTTGGTCAGCTTTGATGACTTCAAATTCTTTGTTGGAGCTTTGTTTTAGATCTTATATGAACTTCATTAGTTCCTTAATTTGGTGTTGTGTTTATTCTCAAATCACTTAGTTGATCGGTTATCGTTTCCTTGGACTCCCATTCTGTCTGTTGGGCTCCATTCAAGATTCCCTTTCCTGTCTCCCTGACTTCTTTCAGCTGTCATTTATTGGATTCCATGAATGCTTCTATTTGTTAGGAGAGTAACACTATTTTTGTGCTAGAACACTATTTTAAGGCAAGCATCAACCAAAGTCCTGTAGTTGCACAGTCAAAAGTCTAGGCTTTTTGTCAGTATCAATTTCTGGGCCTTTGTCGGTATCAAAGATGGAGCTATCTGGTTTCTGAGAAGCAGTGAGGATGTCAGGGTTCTACTCATGCCAGAGTCTTGGTTACTGGGCTCTCTCTGATCTGAAATCTGCAGCATGAATATATCTGTTCCTTGTCAGTTCTTCTTGGTGTTGAGTAGAGTACACCCACTGTCTGGCATCTTTTTGACTGGAATCTCTCTGTAGGCATGGTGACTCCAGCCGCTGATTCTCAGATCTGTTTCCTCGCCTGGATAGTCCATCTCTGGCCAAATTCTCCATACTGTGATGGCACACTGGGTGTGATTCCCAAGCCTAGGACTGTTGACTGGAACACTAAAACTGTTCTCTACGCGAAAGCTTGTTTAGCCTAGACCTTCTGCCATCTTCCTCCGAACTCTAGATTATGACTTTTTATACTCTTAGGACAATGATCTGCTGTCAGTTTTTTTCTTCTCTTCTCCTTCTTTTGCCCTTCCACTTACATAATTTTTATTTAAAGAAACATATTTGAGCTTGGAATTCTAAGTTCTAAAAAATTATCTGAATTTCATCATTCTTCTGGCAGCCTCCTATATATTTCTCAAGGGAATATTTTGTCACTACCATTTTTATCCTATATGATATTGCATATCTTCCTGCCTAATTCAGTGCAAGATATAAATTACACTCACCAAGATATGTCAACACTTGTACCACCATAAAATCATTTCTTATGTAGAAATCATGATTTTAGTATTTCTGGGGAGGTGTCATCTGTCATTTTTGAATGACCCTAAGTGATATTTATATGCAAACATGTTTTAAACCAATATTCCAATTCAGTAGATGAAGGAAACAATAAAATGTGATATGTATATATATATATGTATATATAGATATGGCTGAATTCTATGCTTCCAATTCAAAAAGAAATGGAAAGATTTTTAGAATACTGCTAAACAAAATAAGGAAGATTTTCTCTCATTTGTGATAATAGGAAATGTATAGATTAACACTAGCAGTTGAGTAGAATGGCTCAAAAGTTTTGTATATAGGACTATACAAGATTATCTTGAGCGAAATGAACACCTAGATATGGAAATAGAGGTTTTTCTTTCTGATTTTTTAATGTACTATGTGATTTCTTTTTTCTTTAGTGTTTTCCCCTATAGTTTATTCCCTGCTGTATTTGATTTCAGTACTGTGTGTATTGCACATGCATTGATCTTAATTTGACAAGGCAAGATGAACAACAAATTGGGGAGACAAAGGAGAAAGGGTAAAACAATGCAATAGCAATACTCACAAGACAACATGTTGGAAATTTACATTACAACTTGTGAGGAGTTGGGGGGAAAGGAAAAGTGTGAGAAAAATGAGTTAGTGGGTAAAATTTCAACATTTTAGGCAGTCACTACCTTACAATTAATGCAACCCCTGTATATATCGCATTAAAAATAAAAATTAAGTTAAAAATAAGTTACATAAAGTATAATTTTACTGTATTGCTACAGTAAATATTATTCTATGTGCATTACCTTTTTAAAATGAACACTATTGGCATCTAATTTGAATTATTTACACCTTTCGTTATCAGAGGTTCATCAATTTGAATGTTATCCAAATATACAATATTTTCACAATATACCTGCATAATTTTCAAAAAATTATGTTTATTATTGTCTCATAGTAAAACAGAAAACAGTTTAATTCTCTGGAGACTCCTAACTTTTAAAACTGAATAATTGTTAAAAGGACAGAATATATGTGTTCTTCAAAGTTCTTACACATACTAAGTACTCATTTTCAAATTGTGAACATTCCATATCAGAGATATTCAAAACAATACCTGTTTGCATGTTATTTAATTCTGCAATAGCTACAGTTTCTAATGGTGTGTTATATATTGAGAAATCAACCGAAAAAAATAGCCACATTCTGGTGTAGTATGTGTGATAATTAATTCTTCAAGGGTAAACATTTGTTCATCAGAGTAAGCCATTATTTCTGTGACCATCAATCCCACACTTTTATGCCATAAAGTCTTCGTAGCCCAACAGTTTCCAATTTGTAAGGTGCACCTTAAAATTCCCTTATTTCACACCATGAATAGCTTACCACTATTGTGAAAAAATACTACACTTGTGCTAATATGATGCCCTTCCTATTGTGGAAAGTACACTACACTAAATTTTGCTGCAACATTTTTCTGATTTCTAGAAATCAGAACACTTGCAAATATTATTTATATTTTTTACCTAGCATAGATATTCAGGAGGCTAAGATCAGAAGATTATGGTTCAAAGCCCACCCAGTCAGGAAGATTCCTTAGATTCTTATCTCCAATAAACATCTCAGGAAAAGCTAGACTCAAGTGGCACTGAGGTTGAAGTGGTAGGGCATGAGCCTTGAGCACAAACCGTCTCAAAGTGAGTAGCCAGGCCCAGAATTCAAACCTGAAGACAAACCAAAAAATAAAAACCAACTCCAACCCTAGCATTTTTCTCATTGTATACAGAGGCATGTAATTAAGGAAATTTCTTCCTGTATTACGAATAGATAGAACAACCAAGACCTCACACAATTACTCTCTTCATACCATGTTTTGCCAATGCCTCAAAAAAATTGCTTATTTTAAATTTATAAATTAATACCATCCATTTGTTGGCAACTCTGTCTAGATTATTCACACTCTCATTTTATACATGAACTGTTGGAATTATCAATTAACTAATTTCTAATTATATCTCGCTTGAAAGAATATTTTAGGCAAATAAAATGCAAGATTCGTTTGTGAATTTGTCAATTTAAACCTCTACTTTAAAACAATTTTGTAGTATCCTATAGTATATGAAATTACAAATAAAACAAAAATATTTATTTGAAATCTAAATTCTAATTCAGCAAGGTCTACTAAGTACTACATTAGATGACCTTTGTATTTTTCCAGGCTTAAACTTTTGTTATCCTTCATTATTTCTTTGAAATCCAACAGAATGATGCTTACTTTTTCAAATTTTTCATTGGGAATCATGACCCATTTTGCATCCTAGGAATGTTAAGTAATGAAGAGAGCATTTAAAACACAACTGAGGATGATATATGAGTTGCATTTCAATAGGAAACTTGCCTTCTCAAAACATAATGACAAAATTAGCCCAAACTTCCAACAGTGTATTCTTTCTTGTTGTTTGGCTTGTTTCATTGAGACAAAATTCTATTACCTGGTCCAGTGAAGGTATCACTATGTAATCCCACTCTCTAATCTCCTGTCTTAGTCTGAGTTCTAGAATTCCAGGCTTGTATCACATTGCCCTGCCATAGTTTAGTGGTTTATTTAATCTAGATACCGACTAGCAATTCTGAACTTCTCCTGTGATCTTATACATTAGCCTGACTGCTCGAACTCTTTATGTACTATTTTCAAAGATGTTCTATCATTTGACACAGGATATGAACGTTTTCAGATGCACCTGAAGGGGTCTCTGATTCTTTCTTCCATGGATCCAATCGCTTTAATAATGATTACTTGACTTTCTTATTATCAATGGTCCCTAGGCATGTAATATTCTCAAACTTCTTTGAAGAAATTTCACTTGAGGACTTTCTAATATTAAAAATTACCACTTGATCTAGTCTTACTCAGGATATATTTTCTATCGCTTTCTAACATTTCTCCATATTGTGAGAGTTGTTTCATTTTTGCAGATATGTTTGCACATGTATGTGCCTCTGTGTGTATGTGTATGTTTGTATGTGTGTATGCAAAAGCCTCAGCAACCTTATTCAGCAATCTTGCTCATGACTAGTATTCCATCTCTTGAGCTCATGCCTATAATTCTAGCTATTCAAGAGGCTGAGATCTGAGGATTGCAGTTCAAATCCAGTCCGAGGCACTTATCTCCAATTAACCACCAGAAAACTGGAAATAGTGCTGTGGCTCAAGAGGTAGAGCACTAGCCTTGAGCTGAAGAGTGGAGAGATATTGCCCAGGCCGAGTTCAAACCCTGCCACAACCATCAATAAAAAAGATAAAAGATAAAAGAAAGCAAAAGAAATGAGATCTTGGCCACCAGTTCATTGCTAGTATAATTCCCACTTTCTCCCCATGGACTTTTTTTCCAGGTAAGACCATGCTCTTATATCTAACTTTCTTTGGGACCAGAATTATTCTTCCATTGTACATTTTACAAATTTGCGAGATTATCAACCATAATTTAGAGATAGAAGTTGAGAGAGTGGCTTCATTGTTCATGTTCCTCTTAGTAATACTTATTTCTCTATGTCACTCCTATAGGTCTACACAATGCCCTTGGCTTTATTGGTTCAATGTTATCTTATTTGCAGAGTCTTTTATAGTATATTGAACCATTATGCTTACACACAGAACTTTTCTTTCTCTTATTATTCCTATTGTTTCTTCTACTGTTAACTTGTGTACACTTGGGAAATAATGCACAACACACACAAAAATAAACCCTTCTGAGAATCTTCTCCCAGTTATATTTAATTTAAGAGCACTTATGAAATTTGAACTTAATGTAGTGCTGGATAATGGTTTCTTTTATGTTTTTATAGTAAAAAATAGTGTACAGAGGGCTTAGAGTTCATAAGTAAGGTAATGAGTACATTTCCTATTGTTACATCGTCTTTTGTTTTTCCTGTGTATGCATTCCCTCCCCATCTACCCAATTCCCCCTCCCCTCCCCAAGTTGTAATGTTCATTTTCTACATAGTGTCTTGTTCATATCATTGTTACAATAGGTCATCCTGAATCTTTGTTTCAGCATTTTGTTGTCTCCCTTACCCTCCCCACACTAGAAAAATGTATATGCAAGATGCAGCGCACCAATATCATATCCAGTGAAAACAAGAGTTATATCATGGTGGAAGAACATGGAGGAGAAAGGAAAAAAATCACATAGTACATTTTAGATACATTAAAAACAATTGCAATAAAGAAAAAAAACAGGTTGTGTCCCTATCTTGGGGTTCATTTTACTTAACATTATCTTATATGGCCATATGTACATGAATAATGTTTTTATAAGCCATTTAAATTTTATATTTTGTATTTAATAAGTTGTTTCTGAAAGGCGTGTTACCTCATGTACAAAGATGTCTTTGTACTAGTTCAATGAAGCCTGAAAACATTCATTTTACCTCGAGCAGTGCCATAGATTGTTACTGGAAGCTAGTAGAAGAAACTGTTACTGCAGGTGGAAACTGATCTCAAAAGAGGAATTGAACATAGAGAAATGACAAAGTGCCAGTTAATTTGTGAGTTCTTTTTTGCTATACAAGAAAAGAACCTATTGTCCTAATTCAGAAACATTGAAGGTATACATTGCATTCTTTCAGACCACAAGGGAATAAAATTAGAATTCAACAACAACAAAAACCACCAAAGAATTCACATGGAGGTTGAAGAATACACTGCTGAATCACGCATGGGTCATGGAAGAGATTAGAAACGAAATTCAAATATTCATGATATTCAACAAATATGAGCACACAAATTATCAGCTCCTCTGAGACACAGCAAAGTCAGTACTCAGAGGCAAGTTTATAGCTCTGAGTTCGTACATCAACAAATTGGATAGATCTGAAACCAACAATTTAATTAGACATCAGAGCCTCATTGAAAAAGAGCAGAAAGATAAACCTCAATACAGTAGGTGGAAATAAATAATTAAAATTAAATCAGAATTAAATGAAATAGAATCCAAAAAAACCATAGAAATAATCAATCAAACAATGAGTTGGTTCTTTGAAAAAAATCAACAAAATTGACAGACCCTTAACAAATCTTAACAGAAAAAGAATAGAACACACCCAAATAAATAAACTCAGAGATGAGAATGTACACATCACCACAGAAACAACCAAGATTCAAAACATTATAAGGGAATACTTCTCAAAACTTTATGCTAATAAGTTTGAGAACTTGGCAGAAATGGACCTTTTCCTAGCAAATACTGACATGCCGAAACTAAACCAAGATGAGTTAAAGCATCTTAAGGAGCCCATATCAAGAATTGAAATAGAAACAGAAATAAGAGACCTCTCTCCTAAGAGAAGCCCAGGACCAGATGGTTTAACAGCCGAATTCTACAAGGCCTTCAAAGCAGAGATCACGCCAATACTCCCCCAATTCTTCAATGAAATTGTAAGAGAAAGTATAGAACCGAACTCATTCTTTGAAGCCATCATAACCCTCATCCCAAAACCAGGCAGGGACTCAACAAAGAAAGAAAACTATAGACCCATTTCTTTGATTAATATTGATGCAAAACTTCTCAACAAAATTTTGGCCAATCGACTTCAAAAATTCACCCAAAAAATCATACACCCCGATCAACCAGGATTCATTTCAGGGATGCAAAACTGGTTCAATATACGCAAATCAATTAATATAACTCATCACAACAACAGAAGCAAGGATCAGAACTGCAATGTTACCTCAATAGATGCAGAAAAAGCGTTTGACAAGATCCAACACCCCTTTACGTGAAGGTTCTGGAAAAAACTAGGAATCCATGGAATATTCCTCAATACAAAAAAGCTATATATGACAAACCTACAGCCAGCTTTATACTTAATGGTGAAAAACCAAAGCCATTTCCTCTTCAATCAGGAATGAGACAAGGATGTCCAGTTTCTACACTTCTCTTGAATATAGTATTGGAATGCCTAGCTACAGCAATAAGACAAGATGCAAGCATTAGAGGGATCCAAATAGGGAAAGAAGAAGTAAAACTCTCCCTTTGCAGATGACATGATCTTGTATTTAAAGAATCCCACAGAATCCACTCCAAAATTACTCAAGCTGATTCAAAACTTTAGCAAAGTAGAAGGGTATATATTTAACTCTCGAAAATCAATGGTTTTTCTGTATGCCAACAATGAGAAAAGTTTGGCTGAAATTAGCAAAGCAACTCCATTCAGAATAGCCCCACAAAAAATAAAATCCTTAGGAATTAACTTAACCAAAGAAGTGAAGGAAGGACCTCTGTGATGAAACCTTTAAAAAACTGAAAACTGAAATCAAAACAGAACTTAGAAAGTGGAAAAACTCCCATGCTCCTGGATTGGAAAGATCAACATCGAGAAAATGTCAATACTTCCCAAGGCTATCAACTAATTCAATGCAATACCTATCAATATTCCAACCTCATTCTTCAAGGAAATAGAAAAGGCAATCCAAAAATTCATATGGAACAATAAAAGACCTTGAATAGCTAAAACAATCCTTAACAGAAAGAACAGTGCTGGAGGAATATCAATACCGAATTTGAATCCAACTACAAAGCCATTGTAATCAAAACAGCTTGGTACTGGCACAAGAACAGACCTCAGGACCAATGGAATAGAATTGAAAACCCAGAAATGAACCTACAGACCTGTAGATATCTAATATTTGATAAGAGAGCTAAAAAATAGAATAGAAGAAAGCCACCCTCTTCAGTAAATGATACTGTCAAAATTGGTTAAATACTTATAGAAAACTAAAGCTAGATCCTTATATTTCCCCTTGTACTAGAATCAACACTAAATGGCTCAAAGACCTCGGATTCAAAGCAGATACCCTGAAAACATTACGTGATGGAATAGGAGAATCACTAGGTCTCCTTGGCACAGGCCGACATTTTCTTAATAGTCACCCAGAAACACAACAAAACAAAGAAAGTTTGAACAAATGGGATTACATGAAATTGAAAAGCTTCTGCGTGGCAAAGGACATAGCTAACAAGATCAATTGAAAGCACACAGATTGGAAGAAGGTCTTCAGTAGCCATACAACGGACAAGGGTCTCATATCTAAAATATACCTTGTACATAAAAAATTAAATCCCCCAAAAACAAATCTTCAAACAAACAACTGCCCAATAAATAAGTGGGCTAAAGACTTAAAGAGAAACTTCTCTGAAGAGGAAAGAAGGATAGCCAAAAGGCACATGAAGAAATGCTCAATCTCCCTAGACATAAAAGAAATGCAAATCAAAACAACATTGAGATATCACCTCATCCCAGTTAGAAGGCTATAATCAAGAACTCTAATAAAAACAGATGATGGAGGGGATGTCGGCAGAAGGGAACTTTACTGCATTGTTGGTAAACATGTAAAGTTGTTCAACCACTTTGGAAAGTAATATGGAGGTTCCTCAGAAGACTGCACATAGAGCTCCCCTATAACCCAGAATCCCACTTTTGGGCATTTACTCAAATGTTCACAAACAAGGCCACACTAGAGGTACCAGCACGACTACGTTTATTGCCGCCTTCTTTACCATAGCTAAGGTATGGAACCAACCCAGATGCCACTAAATAGATGAATGGATCAAGAAAATGTGGTATATATACCCAATGGAATACTATGCTTCCATCAGAAAGAATGACATTGCCCCACTTGTTAGGAAACGGTAACACTTAGAAAAAATTATATTAAATGAAGTAAGACACGCCCAAAGAAACATAGGTCCCATGGTTTTCCTTATTTGCAATAACTAGTATATGTCTGCGTCAAAGAGAAAAGGTCAGATAAGTTGATGTTAGGGAAATGAACCCTATGATATATATTCGATTTTTTTTCTTTCATGTGATAGTTTCTAACACATTTATAAGATGATTTCCTTGTTGCTTTGTATGTCCCTTTCCCAGGGCATAACAATAACCCCTGTTTTCACTGTATTTGATGTCGGTATAATTTGTGGAGGGGAATGGAAAAAAACAAATCATTTAAATAGGGATACAGGTGGACCCATTGCAACAATGAGATATACAAGTCGTTATGTCGAAAACGAACTTTATAACTTTGGTGGGGGGGGTGAAGAGGATTGCAGGGGGGGAGAGGGGAGTATGGGAATGGATGGGAAGGGGAAACCAAGGAGTAGGCTACAATGCTTGTTAAAAAATGTACTCATTATCTTGCCCATGTAATTGTAACCCCTCTGTACAGTATTTTCACTATAAAAATATATATTCATTGTTAGAAAAAAAAAGAATCCAAGGCTTGAAGGAAACTCTGTCCCTGACTTTTTTCGAGTGTGTTCTTTATTCATATAAATATTGTAAAGTTCTTCTTGAAAGTATTACAAAAGGAAACAATGTGCCATTTGAAGGCCAGCATAGAACAAAAGGAAATAACGTTGTTGTAAAAGTGTTCTATTGCAAGAAAACAAAGACTTGGAGGTTTTAAATTGTCTTATGCATGGATATTTCACTACTGAGATGATTCTGTTGTTGCAAGAGTCACTTATTAATTCCTTTATTCTTGTCCTGAATTCCCCAGCACAATTAATATTCCAAAAAAGCAGGATCCATTGAGTATGATCAGCAAAAGGAGCCTGTCCTCAAACCAGTACTTTAAGGATGGTCCCAAAGAAATATGTGTGTTTTTTTGCTTGTTTGTTTGTTTAGTTTGTCCTGGTTCTGGAGCTTGAACTCAGAGATTGGACCATGTCCCTGAACAAATGTCTTCCCTGGCCAACTTCCCCCAAAGCTAGAACTCTACTGATTGAGCCAAAAACTCCACTTCTGGCATTTTTGGTGTTTAGTTACAGATAGTGTGACAGACTTTCCTGCCTGAGTTGGCTTTGAACTGAGAAAGTAAGAAAGCCAAGTGACATCAACTGTATCAAGATTTCTGTTTTGAACCAAGATATACTAGACGGCGTTTATTATAAAGCTAATATTTAACAATTTTTAAAGAATATGTCTAACAAAGAAGTCATAAGTTAAATAACTCCACAAATGTAGGTTCACTGAATCATTTTGGAAGAATTTTTTCATCTGCTTGGGAAGATAACTATTGACTTCATAGATCCTTTGGGGAAACTTAGTCATATTTGACTGTCGTCACTGGCTTTGTACACAGGCATGCTGTACATACTTCTAAGGGTTTTACATAAAGGAAGTCTTGAAATTCTCAACAGCATTTAGATAAGATGCTCCCTATATTTATTTTCACATTTGGGGATCACTAAGTACCAGTTATGTAGAAGGCTAGGGTTAGAATATGGACATGAAATCTGTCTCCTAATATTATAAAGTTAATTTATCTCATTTTGAGTTACAGTTTCTAAAGTAATAAAAATAAGGTAAAACAGTAACAGAAACACAATTAGAGAATCCAGTAAAGTTACAGCAATCCCAGGATGGTATATTTTATAGGATCACTAAATGGTGAAAAAGAAGATAAACAAATGGTTCCCCTGAAACAATGGGAAACAAATCTATACCTACCCATTGTGATATAGCTGGAAAATAGTTTCCACTATGCTATGTCTTTGATATTTTAGGTTTGTTTAAACAGCAATTTTCCTCTCTTAGGAAATGACTCTATTCATATTTAAGGTTTTGCAGCTTATAACCCAGCAACAAATAATGCTTCTAAATATAAACAAGCATGATACTAAGAGTAACCAAGGCTACTTCCGTTGCCATAGGCGATAAAAAGAATGCTCTTGGGGAATAGTCAATGTTGCACTTTTTCATACCTTTCCTCTTCTCCAACATGAGAAGTTCTAGTCATTATATGTTAAACATTAATAAAGGATTTTTATATTTTTTATTGTTCACACTAAAGCAAATACACTTTTCTCTTTGCAAGCCTGACTTTGAAAGAGTCATACACTCACAATTATTTTATAGACTAAAGTTTACTGCTTTGGCTTAGGTGTTTCCTGCCTTTGGGTGTTGCTCTCTATTATTTTTGCAACTATATAGCAAAACAAGAAAAATCCATTATGCTTTTGTTGAATTTTTTAAAGTCAAGCTGTCTTCAAACACCATTTTCTGTTCTCTTCTTCACTGCTAATTAAAGTTTAATTATTGCTCTTTAAATAGAGCATATTTTAATGTATATTCTCATTGAAACCGATGAATACAGGCTTGTCTGCCATTGCTTTTAAAATTGTTTCTAAGTATTTTCCTTGGCTATTTTCATTATTGCTTTTGTTCCAGTCTTCTAATCAGGAACACATTGTTACACAAAAAGTTCTTCCTAAGATATAGGATGTTAGGCAGAAAAAATTAGATATATAAAGATTTTTCATCTCTTAAGAGAGTGAAAAGCTCAGAAGACATTTTGCTATTACTGGCATGGTTCTTAAACTAAGTGAAATGCATGTGAATGTGACAGTTATTCCAAACAATAATGATGACTTATACCTTTATGCTCCAATGAGATGAGTAACTTTACTGTAAATGAAATCTCTGAAAAGGTTGGAGGGCAAATTGATTTTAGGGTAGGAAGGTTAATGTTAGAAAGCCAAACGAGATTCCTAAAACATCACTGCCTATCACTTATCAATTAATTATACTTATGGCATATAAGTATATAAATACATAAACATGAATTCATTGAGAAATGTATAACTTACACAATTGATTCAATGGTTACCAAAACCAGAAAACACTTCTCCTCATTTATATAAACTATTATATCTAGTGAGGATTTAAAAATTTTTAGAATTATATTTTAACATTTATACCAAAATATTTGTTTATTTTTAAGTTTATTTTTAAATTTTGTCAGTCATGGGGCTTGAAATCTGGGCCTGGACGTTGTCCCTCAGTGCTTGACCTCAAAGCTAGTTGTCTGCCACTTGAGCCACTGCCAGTTTTCTGGTGGCTCATTGAAGATAGTCTCAAGGAGCCGGTGCCAGTGGCTCATGGCAGTAATCCTAGCTACTCAGGAGACTGAGATCTGAGAATTGTGTTTCAAAACCAGCTGAGGCAGGAAAGTTTGTGAGACTCTTGTCTCCAATAAAACCACCAGAAAACCGGAAGTGGTGCTGTGGCTCAAGTGGTAGAATGCTCACCTTGAGCTGTAGAGCATAGGGACAGTGCCCAGGCCCAGAGTTCAAGCCTGACGATTGACCAAAATTAAACAAACAAAAAGTCTCTCAGTCTTTCCTGCCTAGGCTGGCTTTGAACCATGATTCTCAGCCCTCAGACTCCTTAGTAACTAAGATTACAAGCATCAACCACTGGCACCTAGCTACAAAATTATTTTTTACACATTTATGAAGTATGGAGTGGTAATCCCATTCATTTATATGTTGTGTAATGATCAAACTATATCATATCCATTAGTTTCTGTATGTAACATTTCTTTTTAGTCAGACTGCTCGAAAAGTTATCTTTTGGCTGTGATGAAATATCTATTCTTAACTATAATCACTTTTCTCCTTATGGTATACAATTTATATATTTACTTTTTTGTATTGGAAGTCTGGTAATTAAACTCATAGAAAACATGAATTGTATGGTGAGACAAGTTCATGGTTCCATTACTTGTTTAGGGAAAACAATTATGCCTTTTGTTTTCAATTATATTTCTGTGGGAATGTGAACTATTCATTGATTTAACTGTTAAAGTTGATAACTGTTACGTTATATCAAGTTGATTCCAACTTGTATTTGAAAATTGCACATTTAACACAAATATGCTTCCACTTTCTTCTACCACATAACTAAAGTAACAGTAAAGCAAAGCTTGGTGTTAGTGGCTCATGTGTAGAATCCTAAAAACTCAGGAAGCTAAAACTTGAAGATTTTGGTTCAATGTCAGTCTAAACAGACAAAAATGTGAAAATATATTTGCAATTGTCCAGCAAGAAGGAGAAGTTGAGGATGTGGCTCAAAGGGTAGAATGTGATCAGCCATGAGCAAAAAATACAAGGAAGACAAACGTTGAGTTCAAGCCCTAAAAATGGCATAGACACTCAACAATAAACAGTACTATGAACATCAATAATGAAGACAAAATAGTAGAAAAGATCATGAGAAATACTGCATAAACAGCAGGAAGACAGAAATCATTTGACAGAATTTTGATTCAGGAGAGGAAAAAATGACAATCTCATTTGTATAATCTCATTGTATTCATTTGTGTTGAAACCTGGCTACTGGGTAACACGGAAAGAGTAGATTGGATTGCCTGACATAGCAGACATTCCTTGTGGCTGACTATGCACCATCCTGCTCTGCAAAAATCTAAAATCTTGCTTGCTAATTTAAATAAAACCTCTATTAGATACTGTCTGGTCCACACTGACTGGGGTCTTATTTTGAGTCTTCAGACTTAAGTGAGGCTTTTGTTAATAACCACTCCTGTTAAACACCCTTTCCTATGTGCACCTATACCTTACAAAGCTGGCAGCAAGCCAAGGCTTTGAACTAGACACCTTGGCCTTAATCTCTCCCTTTCTCCAGCTACAACTCTTTTCACATGCTATCTCTGTCTTAGTATTAGTTGTTTTCTTACTAATCCCCACCAGAAAACTCATATTCATGTAAACTCATTACAAATATCCTAGTTACAAAAGGGATTAAAGGTTTACCATTGGCTAAGGCTCTCAAATGTAGGTTTGCTCCAAAATATATCTGTGCTACAATGTCTTTTTTCTTCATGTCTTTTGTGTCTGACAAATGATTGATTCAGTTTGATGTAATTCCATTTATCCAGCCTTACTTTGGATGTTTTGACCTGTCCCAAGGAGTCCTCGTGTTTCCCCTAACTCTTCCTGTAAAATTCTAAGGTATCTGGACTTACATTGAGGTCTTCAATCCACTTGGAATCGATTCTGGTGCAGGAGGATATATAAGTATCTAACTTCAGTTTTCTGTGTACAGACAATTCCATCAGCACTAGTTTTTGAAGATTTGTCTTTCTTCCATCCTGTGTTTCTGGCTCCCTTATCAAAGATTATTTGCTATAAGAGTGGATTCATTTCTGGGTCTTCAATTCTGTTCTATTGATGGAAATCTGTGCCTCTATTGAACAGAATGGCATTACCACATTGATGAGGAAATTGACTTCTCTGGAAACTGAAAAGCAAAATTCTAAGTTTTGAAGGAATGTTTTGAACACATAAACTATAATATATAGAGGAAAATGTGGGAGAGAAAAGATAAGATGAAAAGTAATGTAGCAGAGTGGGGACAAGATGGCGGAGGAGAAGCTGGAAGCTGAACAAGCTCTCGCATAGAAAGCAGTTTTAGAGTTCCAGTGAACAGTCCTAAGCCAGAGAAACACACCAAGTGTGCCATCACAGGACAGAGAGTTAGACAAGTGAGAGAAAGCCAAGGCAAGAATACACATCTGAGCACCAGCCAGCAACAGCCGCCGCCGGCGGCGGCGGCAGGGTCGCAGTGGAGACTTCAGCCGGGCTATAGGCGGCGGCAGGGTCGCGGCGGAGACCGCCCCGGGGCTAAACCTGAGCGCTGAGAGTCCGGGACGAAGGAGCCAGACGCAGCAGGCGAGCGGATTCTACTCAACACCAGCAAGAACCGACAAGGAGCAGACAGCTTCATCCTGCAGTTTGCAGACCAGAGACGACCCAGGATCCAAGACTCGGCGTGAGTAGAAGCCCGACATCCTCACTCCTTCTCTGGGAGCAGAGGAGGGAAGGCCACCCCTCCCCCCCCAGCACTGGCGATCTCCATCTTGGATACCGACAAAGCTCGGCGGAGCTGCTAGCTCCAACTCAGGCCTTGGAATAAAACGAGTCATTTAGAAGGCACAAGAACTTAATGGCGAAGTGACCTGCCAGACTCAGCTCCATCCAGGGAAAAGTTACCCAGCTCAGGCACCAGCCATTGGAGTGGCTTTCCCCACTGGGTAACCAGAGCCAGAGGCTGCCCCTCCCTCTAGCAGCCTCAACAATCAAAGGGAAAACAGAAACTCTGAGAACAGATCCAGGCTAGGCTCTGTGAGTTTTTTTTTTCTTTGTTTCACAAATCAGCCCCAGGGTAAAGCTACTGATTGGTGAAAGCCCTCAACTCTACCCAGAACCTAGCCTCACCACTGCATCCCCCTCTTTCGTGATTCTCAAAGCAGATCTGCCTCCCATTAAACTAATCTGGGAGGGGGATCCCAAAATCTTGGGTAAAGCAGAGCATTTTTCTGCCTGTTCGAACAAACTGACTTAAGAAACCAATCAAGCCACAGGACCTCAAGCTGACCAGAGACTCCAACAAGAGGCTGGCCACAGACTAAAGGGAGATACAGGATTCTTCCCACCCCTCCCCCCCAAAAAAAAATCAAAAAACTTTTTTTTCTTTTCTTTCTTTTTTTTTGGTACTTTATATATATAATTTTTTTTCCTTTTCTAAAAATTTTATTAATCTTTAATTTTTGCCTTTTTTGAAAAATAATGGTTTTCCAGTAATTTTTTTTCCTCTTATAATTTTAATTTTAGGAATACATGAATGAGCGGTTTCCTTTCTTTTCTTGTCTTCTCTCTCTTTTTCTTTCTTTCTTAACTATCTTTTTGTTTTTTGTCTAGCTCTACCGAACTTCTGATCTTTTTTTTTCCTCCCTTTATTATCCTGTTCACCTATTCTCTTTTTTTGACCTTCTTTATGTGACTTAGCTCTTGTCCTTCACATCCTCAGATAAACCCGCAGTTAACTAGTAGACCCTATCCCAAATTGTGTACACACTTAACCCACAAATATATTACCCAATTCAAAACCTCCGAGATTTAAACTCCTTAATAGCAGTACTACCTCTTTATACCTATATAATATTTTAAGCATTTTTTAAGTGTTTCACTTCTCCTCTATGTCCCTTCCCTTATCTTAATATACTCACATTCCTCTCTAAATACATTTCTAGTTTTTTTTCTGGTCTCTTTTCATTTTACCTTCCCTTTCTTCTTTTTCTCTCTCTCTCTACTTGCATCCTACCCAACCTATTTCCTGCATTGGGTTCAGGACATAGTTAACTCTCCCTGTGCCCCCCCCACACCAATCTATCCCTATTTTCTACCCACATCTCTCCCTAACCCTTATAATTTCTGGTCTTCCAAATTCTTCTCTGCGGTTCGAAGCCCATTAACATATAGTTGTTTGACCTTGAATAGATGTATCTGTTGAAATAGATTGTATCTGTAGACTATTAACTGTACAAAAGCAAACTTTGATTGATGGTTGCCTTAAGATAGTGTTCTAGCACAAAACTGGTGCTATTTTCATCTCAAATGGGCAGAGTAAGCCGGAAAAACACAAGAAAAATGGCAAATCCGGATATCTCAATTCCCAATCTTGACAATCAGGGGCCAGAACAGATAATGAATAATCCAGAGGAGAGTTCACAAATAGCTCTACAAACACTGGTGGCAACCATGATAAATGAGAAGTTTGACAACTTCCAAAGGACTCTGTATGAGCGTGAAAGGGAGAAAGAGGAGGCATCCCAAAAGCTTATACAGGAATATCATAAGCGTGAGGAAGCTTCTCAAAAACTGATACAGGATTTGCGTGAACAACTTGAGAATACTCAAAGAGAAAGGGAAGAATGGCGTGAGCAGGCTGAGAACACTCAAAGAGAACTGCAGGAATCCCACGAAGAGAAGGCAGCTAATCAAAGAGTAATACAGGAATTGAGAGACCAGGTAGAGAATACACAAAGATCACTAAAGGCATTCATGGAATCCATTAACAAAGAGCTGAAGGAAGCCAGGGAGACCACAAAGGGAATGCTGAATGAAACCCAACAGAAAGAATGTGAATCCAAAGAAACCATAACCAATCAACTAAGTGATTTGAGAACAAATACTGAACACCAAATAAAGGAAGTAAAGAAATTCATAAAGACCTAAAACAGAGCTTCAACAAAGAACTTGAAGCCATCAAAGCTGACCAACTAGAAGGAAAAGAGATAAAAAACAAAGTAGAGAGTCTTGACAGCAGGTTAGATCATGCAGAAGACCGAATCTCAGGGATTGAAGACAGCCTAGATATTATAGAGAAAGAACATACAACCATCCAAGACAAGTCCAAGAAATATGATAGATCTATCCAACACCTGGAAGACACCATCAGAAGGCCTAATCTAAGGATAATGGGTGTAGAGGAGCACCTAGAAACAGAAGTTAATGGTCTAGGAAATTTGTTTAACAGGATCCTAGCAGAGAACTTCCCAAACATACAAAAAGATAGGCCTATTCAGATACAAGAAGCTTTTAGAACCCCAAATAGACCAGACCAGAATAGGACCTCCCACCGACACATTATAATCCACACAGGATCAACACAGACCAAGGAAAAGATCCTTAAAGCTGTTAAGGAGAAAAGGGTAATCACCTATAAAGGGAAACCAATCAGAATCACCTCAGATTTCTCAGCAGAGACAATCAAAGCAAGAAGAGCCTGGAATGAAGTATGCCATGCCCTAAAAACAAACAACTATCAACCAAGAATACTGTACCCAGCTAAACTCTCCTTCATAACTGAAGGCCAAATAAAAACCTTCCATAGCAAAGAAAAATTGAAACAATACATCTCCACCAAACCAGCCCTACAAAAGATTCTTAAAGATGTCCTACACATAGAAAACCAACAAGACCGCAATAAAGGCCAAGAAACTGCACCCAAACTAAGAATCCAAGAACCATAGGAAGAACCCAGTTTTGCAGCCCCCAAGAAGGTGGATAACATGGCAGGAACTCCCAAATACCTCTCAGTCCTATCTCTTAACGTTAATGGACTGAACTCTCCAATTAAGCGACATAGACTGTCTAGTTGGATTAAAAAACAAGACCCTTCTATCTGCTGCCTGCAGGAGTCACATCTTGCCCGTAAAAACAAACACATTTTCAAAGTTAAAGGCTGGAACAAAATCTTCCAAGCAAACGGCCCCCATAAACAGGCAGGAGTTGCAATCCTAATATCAGATAAAATAGACTTCAAATTAAAATTGGTGAGAAGAGGTAAAGAAGGTCGCTACATACTAATTAAAGGATCTCTCTTTCAGGAGGATATTACAATTCTAAATATCTATTCGCCAAACAATGGAGCACCCAAATTTATCAAAGAAACACTACTTTCCCTCAAATCCCATATAGATCCAAAGACATTAATTGTTGGGGATTTTAACACACCACTCTCCCCACGAGATAGATCGACTCGGCAAAAACTCAACAGAGAAACTGAAGATCTAAACAGCTGCATAGATCAACTAGACTTAACAGACATCTACCGAACATTTCACCCAGCAGCATCAGAATACACGTTTTTCTCAGCAGCACATGGAACATTTTCTAAAATAGACCACATTTTAGGCCACAAAGCAAACTTGTCTAAATTCAGAAACATTGAAGTTATACCTTGCATCCTCTCTGACCACAAGGGAATAAAATTAGAACTCAATACCAAAAGCCACCAAAGAAAGTCCGGCACCACATGGAGGCTGAACAACACACTGCTGAATCATGAGTGGGTCATGGAAGAGATTAGAAAGGAAATCCAAATGTTCATGCTATTCAACAAAAATGAACACACAAATTACCAGCTCCTCTGGGACACAGCAAAGGCAGTACTCAGAGGCAAGTTTATAGCTCTGAGCTCCTACATCAACAAATTGGAGAGATCTGAAACTAACAATTTAATGACACATCTAAACCTCCTTGAAAAAGAACAGCAAGATAAACCCCAATCCAATAGACGGAAAGAAATAATCAAAATTAAATCAGAATTAAATGAATTAGAATCCAAAAAAACTATAGAAAGAATCAACAAAACAAAGAGTTGGTTCTTCGAAAAACTTAACAAAATTGACAGACCCTTAGCAAATCTTATCAGAAAAAGAAGAGAACACACCCAAATTAATAAACTCAGAGATGAGAATGGAAACATCACCATGGAAACAACCAAGATTCAGAACATTATAAGGGAATACTTCTCAAAACTTTATGCTAATAAGTTTGAGACCTTGACAGAATGGACCTTTTTCTAGCAAATATTGATATGCCAAAACTAAACCAAGATGAGTTAAACTATCTTAACAGGCCCATATCAAGCATTGAAATAGAAACAGCAATAAGAGACCTCCCAGCTAAGAAAAGTCCAGGACTAGATGGTTTCACAGCGGAATTTTACAAGGCCTTCAAAGCAGAGCTCACACCAATACTACTCCAACTCTTCAATGAAATTGAAAGAGAAAGCTCACTACCGAACACATTCTATGAAGCCATCATAACCCTCATCCCAAAACCAGGCAGAGACTCATCAAAGAAAGAGAACTATAGACCCATCTCTTTGATGAATATTGATGCAAAACTTCTCAAAAAAATTTTGGCCAATCGACTTCAACATTTCATCCATAAAATCATACACTACGATCAAACAGGATTCATTTCAGGGATGCAAAGCTGGTTCAATATACGCAAATCAATTAATATTATTCATCACATCAACAGGAGCAAGAATAAGAACCACATGATTATCTCAATAGATGCAGAAAAAGCATTCGACAAGATCCAACACCCCTTCATGATGAAGGTTTTGGAAAATTAGGAATCCATGGAACATTCCTCAATACAATAAAGGCTGTATATGACAAACCTACAGCCAGCATTATACTCAATGGTGAAAAACTAAAGCCATTTCCTCTTAACTCAGGAACAAGACAAGGATGCCCACTCTCGCCACTCCTTTTCAATCTAGTATTAGAATGCCTAGCTACAGCAATAAGACAAGATGCAGACATAAAGGGGATCCAAATAGGGAAAGAAGAAATAAAACTCTCCCTCTTTGCAGATGACATGATCTTGTATTTAAAGAATCCCATAGACTCCACTCCCAAATTACTCAAGCTGATTTAAAACTTTGGCAAAGTAGCAGGGTATAAAATTAACCCCCAAAAATCAACGGCTTTTCTGTATGCCAATAATGAGAAAAGTGTGGCTGAAATTAGGAAAGCAACTCCATTTGTAATAGCCCCACAAAAAATAAAATACCTAGGAATTAACTAAAGAAGTGAAGGACCTCTATGATGAAAACTTTAAAATCTTGAAAAAGGAAATCAACACAGAACTAAAAAAATGGCAAAGCCTCCCATGCTCATGGATTGGAAAGATTAACATCGTGAAAATGGCAATACTTCCCAAGGCTATCTACAAATTCAACGCAATACCTATCAAAATTCCAACCTCATTCTTCAAGGAAATAGAAGAGGCAATCCAAAAATTCATATGGAACAATAAAAGACCCCGAATAGCAAAAACACTCCTCAACGGAAAGAACACTGCTGGAGGAATATCAATACCAAATTTCAAACTCTACTACAAAGCCATAGTAATCAAAACAGCTTGGTACTGGCATAAGAACAGACCTCAGGACCAATGGAATAGAATTGAAAACCCAGAAATGAACCTACAGACCTATAGCCATCTAATCTTCGATAAGGGAGCTAAAACAATAGAATGGAAGAAAGATAGCCTCTTCAGTAAATGGTGCTGGCAAAATTGGTTAACTACATGTAGAAAACTAAAGCTAGATCCTTATATATCACCCTGCACCAGAATCAACTCCAAATGGATCAAAGACCTTGAAGTCAAAGCAGACACTCTGAAAACATTACAGGAGGGAATAGGAGAAACCCTAGGTCTCCTTGGCACAGGCCGAAATTTTTTGAATAGAGACCCGGAAACACAACAAATCAAAGAAAGGTTGGACAAATGGGATTGCATAAAGTTGCAGAGCTTCTGCAGGGCAAATGACATAGCTAGCAAGATCAGTAGAAAGCCACAGATTGGGAGAAGATCTTTACTAGCCATACAACGGACAAGGGTCTCATATCTAAAATATACTTGGAACTCAAAAAATTAAACCCCCAACAACAAATCGCCAAAGAAACAACTGCCCAATAAATAAGTGAGCGAAAGACTTAAAGAGAAACTTCTCTGAAGAAGAAAGAAGGATGGCCAATAGACACATGAAGAAATGTTCAACATCCCTAGCCATAAAAGAAATGCAAATCAAAACAACATTGAGATATCCCCTCACCCCAGAAAGAACGGCAAAAATCAAGAACTCTAACAACAACAGATGCTGGAGGGGATGTGGACAGAAAGGAACCTTACTTCATTGTTGGTGGGAATGTAAACTTGTCCAACCACTTTGGAAAGCAGTATGGAGGTTCCTCAAAAGACTTCACATAGAACTCCCCTATGACCCAGCAATCCCACTTTTGGGCTTTTACCCAAATGCTTACAAACAAGACCACACTAAAGCTACCACCACAACTATGTTTATTGCAGCATTATTTACCATAGCTAAGATATGGAATCAACCCAGATGCCCCTCAGTAGATGAATGGATCAAGAAAATGTGGTATATATACACAATGGAATTCTATGCCTCCATCAGAAAGAATGACATTGCTCCATTTGTTAGGAAATGGAAAAACTTGGAAAAAATTATATTAAGTGAAGTAAGCCAGGCCCAAAGAAACATAGGTCCCATGGTTTCCCTTATTTGCAATATCTAGTATATGTACGAGTCAAGCGGAAAAGGTCAGATAATGTGATGTCAGGAAAATGAACCCTTAGCTATGTATTTTAATGTTTTTTCTTTCATACATGTGTTTCTAACGCATTTATAAGATTATCTCTTTGTTGCTTTGTATGTCCCTCCCCCACAGTATAACCCCTGCTTTCACTATTTGATGTCAGTATAACTTGTGGAGGAGATGGGGAAAAACCAGTTGTTTAAGGATACAGGTGGATCTGATGCAACAATGAGACGTACAAGTTGTCATGTCCAAAACGAGCTTTACAACGTCAGTGCGGGGGGGGGAGGGGAGGGGAAGGGGGTGGGAGGGAGGGGGGAAGGAGAAGGATAGGGATGGGGGGAGGGGGGAGGCTGGGAAGGGATGGGAAGGGTAAACAAAGGAGGAGGCTGCAATGCTTGGTAAGAAAGGTATGCATTATCCTGCCCATGCAATTGTAACCCCTCTGTACAGTTTGTTCACAAATAAAATAAAATAAAATTAAAAAAAAAGAACCCCCCCAAAAAAAAAAGAAAAGTAGAGTAGCTATCAATTGAAGAACTCATAAACAATTACCAAAACTATACAAGAGAGCTGGGGTAAAGCTCAGTTGTAGGAATAGACTAATATATACAAAGCCATGGGTTCAATTTACAAGAAGACCTAATAATAATTTAATAAATAGTAATAATAAAATAATTACTTGAAATAAATGCTTTCGTATTAGAGAGTTCTGAATCCTAAAATAGTAAACAAAATACCCTCAATTCTTGTATCCAATGACATGAAACTACAAGAATGAAGAAGAAATAGTTTTCCTTTTCTCTCCTTTCTTTTCCATTCCTGTTTTCTTCTTTTCTTTTTTTCCTTTGGCACCACTGGTGCTTGAAGTTGCTTAGGCTTTGACCATTTTTGCTTATTTTTCAGATGAGGTATTACTTTTTGGCCAAGCCTCCCTTGAGCAATAATCTCTTACCTATGGCTTCCACAAACGAGAGATAACAGGGAAATTACCCTGTTTCTTGCTTTCTTTTTTGTACTTTCTCATGAATTTTTTTGGTCAGAACTGGCCCTGGATATCAGTCTTAGAAATCTCTGCCTTCTAATTAGCATGGCGTAGTTCATCTAAAGCCTGGACCCATACTATTTTTCATTGTAAACATTCAATATTGACTTCTGTTTTCTAGATATCATTAAATTCAGTTGAGGTTAGTATGGATCTTTATGATGTCATAAGAAGAACATAGAGAAATCCCTTGAATAGTTTTTTCAGTTTCTTTAAATATTTATAGTATGGCATTAAAAGTAGGACATTAATATTTCACAAGTACCTTATGCAGACTTCAATTGTTTTAATGATTTTTGTGCACACATTAAGTTCAATATAATTTTATCAACTCTATATGAATAGTTACTGACACGTTTCTTTACCAAAAATAAGTCTGTCTCATGCTTCCCTTTTATAATTAAACCCACTACTTCTCTTGGTCCCATACCAAACCTGTTTCATCCTGGAAACCAAAACATTTTTTTTCTCCGACTTCTAGATCATGCAATAAATAAACTTTTAGGATTGCCTTCAAATCTATGGTAGATTATTCCCTGTTGTTGTATGCCTTATGGTAGATTATTCCCTCTTGTCATATGCCTTAATATTGTATTGTATTCACTCGAGTTGCCTTTTGGTTCTGTTATTAGAGAATGTAGCACAATTCGTTTCCCATTCACCTGAAGAAAGCCTGAATTGATTTCCATATCGTTACCTACAGGAAATAATGTTGCTATAATCCTCTGTATTTTGGTCTTTGGGGGAATGTTACAGTTTATTTCTATGAGACAAAGCCAGAAGAGCTCAATTCCTGTGCTATACTCTAGGTGGTTGCATATTTCATATTCTAAGAACCTGTCAAAATGTTTTCAAAAGTATCTTTCCCATTTGAGATTCCTGCCAGCATCCAGTTTCTCTGTTTCTTGATAGCATTTAGTATGATCAATATTATATTATGTGCAGTAATTCTCATACATGTTTTATTTTGTCATATTTGTTTTAATATGAATTTATTTGATGACTAATGATGCCTTTCTTGGGCTTATTTTTCACAAGATGTATTTTGCTAGTTTCTAATTGATGTTCTTTTTAAAATTAGTTTTTGAGAGTTCTATGTAGAGTCTAATTTGAGGCATTCTTCAGGTATAAGATTTGCAAATATTTTATCCTTGACTATGGGTACACTTCATCAACATTATCTTCATCATCATTATCATCATCTGTTGGGTCTTCGTCCGTCCCACGAAAGACAGACGGGTTCTGAGGAAAGGTAAGTGCGGACGCTAGCTCGTTACCCAGCCTCCCTCAGCCTGGGAAACAATCAGACCCAGCAGGAAGTCAAGTCAAGCAGGAAGAAACTTGTTTATTAACACAGAGCAGCCCTTTTTAAAGCCAAAAAGAGCAGGTGGCATGGCAAGGGAGGAAGAGGCAAGGTCACACCCTATCATGAACCTAAGCTTCCATGGGCTGGTTACATATGTACTGAAGGTAAAGCAAATTGGGTTCTGCCACTCAACTCCCTCTCAGCACCATCTTTGCTGCCCATGTGCCCTACAATCATCATCATGATCATCATCAACATGATCACTATTAGTACTATTACTACTATTAGTCGCGTACATGTATGTGTCGTCCTGGGACATTAACACAGGGTCCCTGAGATTAGTTGCTTTTTCTTAACAATTTACCATTTCAGTCATGCCTCACTTCTTGGATTTTTTGCTGATTAATCAGAGATAAGTTGTTCAGGGACTTTATTTTGTGGGCTTCCATCAAACAGAAATACTCACATCACAGCTTACCAAGTAGTTAGGTTGAGATACATGAGTCCCCTGCTCCAAACTTCTATTCACTACTTGCATATAAGCTTTCATAGACTAAATTATTTTATACTTTTTGAGTTGTACTATATCAAGTTTTCCTTTCCTATAATTTTAATGCCAAATTTAAGTATGCTTCATCTCCAAAATTGTCAAGGCATCTTCCTTTGTTATACATTTACATCACTCTTTTTGTTTTATATGCCACCTTGAAATCCTGCTTGAAGTTAATATTTGAATAAATTGTTATTTTAAGTCAATGTTCACTTTTTAATTCTCCCCAATATTGTCTAACCTATCACCACTTATTAAAGAAAACGTCACTCCACAAATGTTTGGTTTTACACTCTTATTAAATATTCCTTGATAATAATTATGTGGCTCTAATCTGGTGCCCTACAGTCACATTGAGCTGTATAATCTCTCCTCTACAAATATAACAATTTTACACTAACAGCTTTAATATTAGACAGAGAAAAATATTCCAGTTCATTTTCCTTTGTCAATGAGTCAAAGAGTGATGGTCAGGTGTTTTTAGAAATTTTCATAAACTTATAAATAAAACTGTGAAGCTGGGCACTGTAAATTCACGATTATTATACTAGCTGGATAGGAGGCTGAGATCTGAGGATTGCGGTTCAAGGCAGCTGGAACGTGAATGTCTGTGAGACTCTTACCCCAATTAACCAGCAGAAAACCAGAAGTGGCACATTTGCTCAAAGCGTAGAGCACTCACTTTGAGCTGAAGCTGAGGTAGAGTGCCCAGACCCAGATTTCAAGCCCCATGTATGACCCCAAAAAAGGGGGTATGGACAATTAATATCTTTGCTCAATTGTATCCTCCAATCCATAAAATGTATATGTCTCCATTTACTTAGATTTTTGCTTTTATATTAAGCATTGCATAATTTTCAATGAGAGTGAGTCAACAACACTTTAATGCATTTTGACGATGTGTGAAGATGGCACAAAGAAATTCACAGAAAACAGTTGAAAAATAAGGGACAATGGGAATAGAGAAAGACAGAGATAGGTTAATCAAGCCCTTGATCAATATGTGAGTGTGTAAAATATTCCAGTAAGATTTCTTTGTACAATTAATATACATCAATTAATAAATATCTTACAAAGGCATTGGTATTCAAGTATCAATTAATAAATATCTTACAAAGGCATTGGTATTCAAGTATTTCATAAAGGATAAATACAGATTTTGTGGTGAAATGAAAGATAGATGAGAAAATACATACTTATAGTAATTATGTAAATAAACTAAGAAATTTGGTCAACATTCTGAGGTCTCATGGCTCATTGGAATAGAAGGCCCTTGGTATGTAAGATAAGACTAATATGTTAGACTTGAGCCAATCTTTAAGACTGATTAATGCTATTGCTTTTTGAGTAAGTATTCTCTTTATTGTTGTTGTTTTTGATAGTGGTGGTTGTGGGCCTTGAACTCTGGGCCTGGGTGCTGTCCCTCATCTATTCAGCTCAAGGCTCTATCTCTACTTGAGCCATAGCGCCACTTCTGGTTTTCTGGTGTTTTATTGGAGATAAGAGTCTCATGGACTTTTTCTGTGCAGCCTGGCTTTGAACCACGTTCCTCATTTCAGCTTCCTGAGTATCTACAATTATAAAATGAGCCACCGGCACTGGGCTTGAATCAGTATTCTTAGTACAAAGAAAAAATACAAGTGATTTGGAAAGTTGTCTTTTTGGCTTCAGAAGAGAGCTGACTGGTATCTTATGAGTAGATAGATTTAGGAAAAATTGAACATATAAGTCCACATGGAAGGCTACAAAACATTTTAGTGAAGTGAAGTTCCAAAAATGTAAGGAAATGAATTGCAATAACTAGCTTGGTAATAAGGGACATGTTTGGGAGTTCTGTCTCTACTGTTACGGTTGTAAATGTACAATGTCATTTTATTCATTTTTGTTGTTGTTGTTTCCTTAGTATTTTCTTTCCCCTATGGAATATCCCCTGTTATCACTGTACTCGATTTTGAAACCCTGTATCTTGTATATACATGTCTAATTTGGGGAGGGTAAAGGAAATTTAAAAAACGCTGAAACAAGGACACAGGTTTACCCATTGCAACACAGATACCAATAAGACTATATTGGAAATGAACCTTGCCACTTCATGCTGCGAAGAGTGGAGAAAAAGGAATGTGGGAGCTTGGAGAGGGAAGGGATAGTGGGACAACAACAAGAAAAGAAAGGGGTAATAATGATCAACAAGTAATGTACTCATTGCCTTACTCATGTAACTGTAACCCCTCTGTACAACATTTTAACAATAAAATAAAGTAAAATCAATAAAGGACAGGTGCATATGCACATAGTGGGTATACATATACATTTATTTAAAGAGACTTGAATAAGAAATATATTAATGCCTATGAAAAGCTTTAACTATCCTGAATATGTTATCAAAAAATCCAAATACATATCTTTATAATAATATACCAAAATCCAAAGAATATATGGAAAAATCATGCCATACCTATACATTGCATACATATAGAGATTAGTGGAAATAGAAAAAACAACCAATATGTGGAAATTGGAATCCTTATATATTGGTGCTTTATATATTGGTGCTTGGCACTTAAAGTGATATAGTCTGTTTGTTAGACATACTGGCAATCTAAAATATTCCTCTATGATCCAGGATTTTGAATCATAATTTTATCTACAAAATATATTTCAACATATGTCCAACGAAACACATGAACAATTACATACATAAGAAAACCTTTTATAATAACATATAATAAAATATTGAAATGCCCATTGAGGGCATTGAGGGCATTATAGAAATATACACACACATAAATATCAATATGGTATATCCCTGGGAAAAATTTATAGGGACTTGGTTTGGAATTTTACTTGGGAGGAATGGATAAAATAGACTTCAATTTCTAATTACATGAGCTTTTTAAAATGGACACTATGAAGTAAGGGTTGGTCAAGTGGAGGGTAGGTTGAAATGATGACAGATAGTGACTAATAATAGATATTTGAGTACTTTGAGAGGGTAGTGGTGATAAAATGTTCTAGAACTGAAGATGATATTCATAGTCCAACTCTTTAATATTCTATTAATCATTGTACTTTATCGAAGAATTACAGATTGCATTTGCATTAACCTTAAGAAAAATTTTAGAGTAGTAATGGGTGAATCTGAGTGATAATTTAGAATTTAAATTCACAGAATTCTATAATGCACACGTTTAATATGTTGATGAATAAGACTATCAATAAAATATGATCTGTGATATATCCTCTGAGTGAGTGTATATCACATTGAAAGTCAGTAAATAATACTCTACAAAATTATGTAAATTGAGGAATGTAATAGAACTGAAAAGAATGAGGGATAACAATCATCAAGATGCATTGTATTGAGCTGGGAATGTGGCTGTGTGGTAGTCTTAGGGGAATAGTGTGAAGCCCTGGGTTTGATTCCTCAGTTCTAGATTAACAAAAAAAAGATGGAATTGGCACTGTGACAGAAATCGTACAGTGCCAATGTGAGGAAAAGAAGTTCGTGGACATTTCCAAGGACCTGAGTTCAAGCCCCAGGACTGGTCATAAAGAAAAAGATGCATTCTATTAAGATAGGCACTAACGGCTCATGCCTGTAATCCTAGATACTCAGGAGGTTGAAGATTGAGGTTTGAAGCCAGCCCAGGTAGGAAAGTCTGTGAGATTCTTATCCCCAATTAAATGCCAGAAAAAAACTGAATATCCTACTGTGCATCAAGTGATAGAGTTCTAGTGTTTATCAAAAGGAGGTCACGCACAGCGCCCAGACCCAGAGTTCAAACCTCAGGAGAGAAGAAAGAAAACAAAATAACTCACTAAACACTATTCATAAACTGCATGGTCAAACAGCAATTCCCATGCAACTACTTAAAGTCAATTAAAAATATGATTAAAATAGAATGGAAGTCATTTTCTGGACCAAACATAGATAGAATACAAAGGTTGTTTACAGGGACAAAGTAAATTTTATCTCTTAGTTAGAGTTGAAATTTGTTCTTCAGCCTTCTTAAACCATTTATAAAATTGACAATACTGCCAATTATAGGTTAATTTCCTTGAGGAACAGATTGAATTCTGCTGTCTTTTCATAGCAAACCACAGAGGTGAATTTTTTGGCTCTTGTTGAAGTATATCTGATATTTTAAAGTAGATTTGTCCTAATATAATATTAATTTAATCAATCATTTCATTAGGGTGATGCTAGTCAGATATTTTTCCAGTAAATCCTATTCCTTATAATAAATGAGAGCATGCTGTGTCAGTCTCTTATTAATATGACAAAATATTTTATAAAATTAATTAATAAGGGGGAAAGATTAATCTTGGCATCTGATTTTATACATTTCAATTTATGTTTCTTATCATCATTGCTTTGGCTTGGTGGTGGCACAAAACCCAATGTCAGGAACATGTGATGGATTATGTGTATTCATGGAAGACAGAAAGTAAAGAAGAGGAGAAATAGGAGTGGGAGAGAGAGAAAGGAGGAGGGGAAGAGGGAGATGGAGAAGGAAAAGGAGAAGGAGACAGAGAAGGAAAAGTAGGAAGAGGAGGAAAGGACTTTGATCTTCACTTCTTCTTTGATCACAAGTTCTCAGTGATCATACCTCTACAACTGTGTGCACTTGAAAAGCTTCATTACCTATTTATGGCAACATAGTGAAAGCTAATTATTAATCCCAATCCTTTATGAATTCAGATTTAATTTCTAGAATGGTGGGTAGATATTTCTATACAAGTGTGATAACTTCTCTTCCTAAATATTTACTTGAATTAATAAGATAAGCTATTTGGCATGGAGTTGGTTTGGTTATACCACTGTTGGAGAGATGAATGAAATATTTTGAATGCAAATACATTTTATTTAACAGATAAAGAAGCTTCAAGAGATTTCATTTTGTGTCCTTCAAAAATGACTATTTCATTCATCTTATAGTGACTTGAACTTTTCATAATTTTATGGCATTTCCATTGAAATAGCGTCTATAGCAAGGTTCATTCTTTCTAGTGAAGGAAAAATGAATGCTATCACGATCATGTATTTCTTAGTTATTCTATAGAGAGTAGGTATAATATGAATTTCCTGCCATTCAAAAATATGTTATATTCAAGTCTATAGGAATAATTGGAAAAGTCATGGAACATCTTGCTTTAGTTATCTCATATTAAGATTGATTCAATTTCTAAAAATCACTGTTGATATAAAATACATGAAATTCAATTTTTCTCTGAAATGACTTGGTATTCAAACCTGAGAAATACTTTACAAGTAACAATGATTTCTGGATACTCAAAAAATGTATGAATCGGGGCTGGGAAGGTGGCTCAGATTCAAGTCTATAGGAATAATTGGAAAAGTCATGGAACATCTTGCTTTAGTTATCTCATATTAAGATTGATTCAATTTCTAAAAATCACTGTTGATATAAAATACATGAAATTCAATTTTTCTCTGAAATGACTTGGTATTCAAACCTGAGAAATACTTTACACGACCGGACCCAAAAAAAAAAAAAAAATGTATGAATCTGCATTTTTATGTCAAAAATTTAGGGTAAAAAGAAGAGAAAATCATGTAACTGCAGTAGATAATAATCAAAGTTAATGACAAATTGCTTCATTCATCCTGACAGAGCCTATTGATTTTTTCTTACATGAGAAGTTTGATTAATGATCCCTTTGTTGCTTTAGAATAATAGAGTATTTCAATTTGTCCTAAGATTCTGTCATTTAAACCTTCAAGTGTATATTTTTCATAAAAATGAAAAGCATTTTTCCACAGTGCAGGTTCAGATTTAACAACTAAATAAGTATCTAAATGTTAATTTATTAAATTGAGCCTCTAGAATTCAAATAATAAATTTATTTTATTCTTAGATATATTATATCTATGCTGAATATGAATGTCTCAGGCTTGTAATCCTTGCTACTCAGGGAGCTGGGGACCAAAGCCAGCTTGGGAAGAACGTTTGTGAGACACATCCCAATTAATCACACCCACACACACTCACACACACCCACACACATACACACATACAGAAAGCCAGAAGTGGAGTTGTGAATCAAACGTTAGGACACTACCCTTGACTGAAAAAAACTAAGGCATAGGCCTTGAGTTCAAATCACAAAAATAACACATACCCACATGCACACACATGCATATTATGTCTAAATTCTTATTTCAGTTTGAAGAAATAAACAATATCATGAATAGTAATATTTGTTTTATATCCTGCAACTTTTATGAAGTGGTTTTTAGTACAATTTGCTTTAAGATACAACATTGGTCATTAAAATAATATTAATCTAGTTAATATTTATAAATACTCATAACACATTGGTATTTTATGTATACACTTAAGAAATATTATGAGTAAAAGAAAGAGGAAGAATAGAAGAAAAGAAAGAAAGATAGAGAGGAAAGAAAGAAAGGAGGAAAGAAATAAAGAAAAAAGAAGAGAGCAAAAGACAGAAGAAGAGAGCAAAAGACAGAGGTAGGGATGGAGGGAAGGAAGGAGGAAGGAAAGACGGAAGGAAGGAAGGAAGGAAGGAAGGAAGGAAGGAAGGAAGAAAGAAAGGAAGGAAGGAAGGAAAGAAGGAAGGAAGAAAGGAAGGGACAAAAACAGCTTAATTTATAAAATCTGTTATTTAACCCAACATAAACTTCATGTAAGTTAACCATTTTGTAAATGCAAGGTTTCTATTATCACTTCTCTGCATGTTCTCCATGCATGAATGAAACCAACAAAGGAAGGATCAGAAATAACCAGATTAATCTGTTTGCATCTCTAGTAAATATGTACACAAATCTTTTTCTTATTTTCTATACATTATCAAATAACTATTTGCAAACTATTTACATTGTTATAAATATTCTAAAAATTGATGTAACCAAAGGATGTCAATATATTATATAATGTGAACACTAGTATTTATAATGCTATTAATATTACAGTCTTTGTATTATATTAATTATAACAATTGTATGTTTTATCAGAGAATTAGCATACTCTGATTTTGGTGTCTGTGGGAGTCTTAATAACAGACAGCAATATAATCTAAGGAGATCTGTGTTTCTGAATGCAGTTAACTCATTAGAGATTGTTCAAATACATCAAAAAGGCCTTAGAAAGGCTGAACATGTTTAAATGATTACCTATGATGTGATTCAAGAGCCACAAAACAATCATACTTCACTTTGTCATCACTACAATTATTCCCATTGTAAGAAGAATCATTCACATAATTTACACGATATAGGTTTGCCCTTAAGTTATTATTTTCTATGAAATAATATCCAAATGATACACTACACTGAGTTAAAGAAAAAGTTGCAAAATGTTTTGGACACTGTAACTCCTTCCAGTTACACGTATTGAAATTCTATTCCCCTGTCTGATGACACTAGTATCAGACTTTCAGAGATGACCCTGCAATAATGATCCTGATAAAAGAAGCCCAATATAACTAGTCTGCCATGTGAATGTCAAGCAAACAGATTATAATGAACCAGAAAGTAGACTCCCATGAGACAAAGATTTGTTTTGAATAACCATTTTTATAATCAATGTTCAAGCTTCTAGAGTATGGGGAATATAGTCCTGATGTTTTTAATCCTCTTACTTTGAAGTATTTTCTTATAACAGCCCAATAGTGGACAAAAAGCAAAGCAGTATTGATTTAAATTTCAAAATTTTGAAAAAAAACCTATTCATAATGTTTTATTATTTGAACTTTATTCTCCAAACATACAGGTTACAAATATTATTAAATGGGAATTCAACGCACTATTCAACTATCATAATTAACCTTTTGAATACTTTTATTATCTTTAAGTATTTGTACAAAGGAGTTGCCATTCACTGAAACAGTTTATGAATACAGTGCATCTTGATTTATGTCACCCCTTTCAACATTCTCATCCACCCTTCCCAATCAACCTAGTCCTTACTTATCTCAATATTATGTTATGTATGGAATTACTTCCATTTAACACAACATTTTATGTATACAATACACCTGGAATTGTGTTACCACTTCAACATCTTCACCCCCCATTTTACACTACCCATTGCTTTGTATATTTCAATTCTGGCAAGTGTGCAATGGATTCTTGCCTGTATTCTATCCTTTAAAATTTCCTACCACTCTCACCTTGCCGCCCACTGTCCTCTCTTGTAGTACATTTTACTGGTATTTATTTTGTTGGGTTTTGACTTAATCTTTTAAGAGAACTATACTATTTTCACTTTCCATGAACTATGACACTTCAGACAATTCATTTACCTCCTTGCATATCATCCAGTATGTTTACTTTTACATTTATAGGCACCTTCTGTCTACCAAACATAAAGAAAGTCATACAACCTAACTTTCTCTGGGTCCAGTTAATTTCACTTAATATGACTATTTCTAAGTCTTTCATTTTCCTTAAGAATGGTGCAATAGGGGTTGGGAAGGTGGCTCAGTGGTAGAGCACTTGCCTTGCATGCATGAGGCCCTGGGTTCGATTTCTCAGTGCCAGAAGTGGCACTGTTTCAAGTGGTAGAGCGCTAACCTTGAGCTGAAGAGCTGAGGGACAGCGCTCGGGCCCCAGAGCTCAGGCCCCATGACTGGACCCCCCCAAAATAATAGTGCAATATTATTCTTTCTGATTGATGAATAAAATTTGAATATGTATGTATATATACATACATACTTTTAAGTAAGGATCAATAAAATTATATATATAGATATATAATTCATATACACACACTCACACAATTCTTGATCCCTTTTTGCAGTGAGAGGCATCCGGGCTGATTCCATATATTGGCTACAGAAAATAATGCAATAGTCAACATGATTGTACTGGCAGCTTCAGTGTGGTCGTGTTTCTGCTCTATTGGATAAATGCTAATAAGTGGAATTGCTGGATCATAGGGAGCTCTCTATTCAGTTTTGTGAGCAACCTCCATAGTGTTTTCCAAAGTCGTTGAACAAGATTACATTTCCACCAAAATGTAATAAAGCTTCCTTTGGACCACATCCCTATCAGTATCTGTGATTGTTCATTTTTTCATAATGACATTGTAACAGGGGTCAGAAGAATCTCAGTGTTGTGTGGATTTGCATTTCTTTCATGGAGATAGATATGTCTATCTGTCATTGTTACTTTTCTTCTAAGAAGTTCTCTTTAAGTCATTATCCCATATATTAATTTGGCTCTTGTTGATTTGAGGGTTTTTTTGATCTGTAAATATGGGTAAGTTATGTAAACCCTTGTCTAATGCTTAGTTAGTAAAAATCTTCTTCCATTCTGTTCTCTTTCTATATACCCTGCTAACTTTTTCCTTTGTCCTGAAGAAACTCTTCAGTATGCTGCAACTCTATTCACCCAGAAAAAATATTACAGCATTCATAAGGAAAAGGAAAGACTTGGAACAAACCTATATTAAGTGAGGAAAGTCAGACTCAAAGAAATGTGGGTTGCCTGATTTCTCTCATTTGTTGTATTAGAATGTGCCTCTAAATCTACAACTTAACACATTTGGATGGTAAAAGAGAAAACATTACATTTGGATATGATAAATTACATGGGATTCTAAACTCTTATACAGTGAGATCAAAGGAGGATGCCCTTTGGAGAGGATCACAAAGGCTCAATTGCTATATGAATATTATCATATAAAATAATGATCATCAAATTGATCTCCAAGAAATGATAATGAGAGTTTTTTTATTATTTTGCTTTTTCCATCTGAATTCGGATACTGTTTTTTATTTTAATTTCTGCAACTTTGGTCCTATATGTAAGTTTGGAAAGGGCAAGGGGAAACACAGAAATGGTGGGACAAAGGGTGAACAAATGTAGCAGTGCCACTCAATAGACACTACCTTGAAAATGAACTATACAACTTAGGGGGGAGGGAGGTTGAAAGGGAAAAACTGGGAGAACATGAGGGAAGAGGTGACACTGTTCAAAAAGAAATGTGCTCATTATCTGACTTATGTAATTGTATCCCTTCTGTACATCATCTTTACAAATTAAAAATGGACCTCATAAACAGGCCAGAGTATTTATATTAATACTAGATAAGATTGGTTTTGAATTAAAATTGTTATAAATGTAAAAAGAGAATAAAAAGGACATTAAATGTTGATAAAGGAAACTCTCAATCAGGGGGATATAACAATGCTAAATATCAATGCCCTGAATCCTGATCTCTCAAATTCATCACACAAATACTACTTGCCCTAAAAATATTCATAAAATCCAAACACATTGTTGGTTGCTTGAACGCATCATTCTTACCTCTGGACAGGCCATCCAGGTCAAAATCTAGCAAAAAAATCAAAACCAAATACTGGCTTGACAAGCTATACCTAAGAGCCCATGGAACGTGCTCCAAAATAGATCATATCTTAGCTCACAAAGAAAATCTGTGAAAGTTCAAACATAAAAATGAAATTACTCCTTGTATCCTGTCAGACCACAATGGGACCAAATTAGATCTCAACATCAAAAAGCATCACAAAAATATCTGAAACTCACAGAGACTGAATAACACATTGCTAAATCATCAGTGAGTCACTGAAGACATATGGAGAGAAGTTCCAATATTTATGGAATTCAGTGGAAGTGAACAGACAAAATACTATCTTCTCTGTGACACAAGAACACAGGCAATACTCTGGAAAATTTATAGCTTTGAGTATGTACATCAACAAATTAGAAGAATCTTAAATCAGCACTAATAATTCACCACTAGGTCCTTGAAAAATAGGAATAAGCCAATTCAAAAACTGGTAGATAGAAATCATACAAATTAGCTTAAAGAAATAAATGAATCAGTCTCAAAAACATACAATCATAATTGATTTTTATCTATTAGTACCTCAAAAACTTGTCCAATGAATGTAAGTGTAGCTATTTTCAGAAACAGACTCAACCAGCTCAAACCAGTGAACAAAACATCTTTTTATGAATCTAAGAAACAATGTTTTGTTTGCCTTTTTAAAATAAATTTACTGATATTAAGTTGATTTATAGAGGGATTACAATTACATGAGTCAAGTAATATGTACATTTCCTTTCATGAAATGTCTTCAGTTCCCTCATATTTTCCCATTCTCTCCCTTCTTTCCCCACCCATGTGTTAAATAGTTCACTTTCATCAATGTTCAAGGAACTCCACTGCTTCATTTTTTCACCCTTTCCCTAAAGCTCTGTGCCCACCCCCACCTTCCTGAAGACATAGAATGAATATACCATGCACAAGGTAAAGCAGACAGAATCATCACAAACTATAAATAACAACAACATACACTAAACAGAAAAAGGACTCTTCTGTTTCCATAGCTCATAGTTTGTTTCAGGATGTTTTTCATGTTATATAAATGTAATTGTTTTTATAATAAAGTCAATTCAGGGATTAAAGTGTGATAAACATAATTTTCTTTCCATTTAGTAATGCTTTTATTTTACATTAACGTTGTAAGTAACACAATTCAAATCCTAGTGAAATTTGAAAGTTCAGATTTAAAGTTGAATATTCAAAAGGTCTAATAGTTCTATTTTGGCAACCAAACTGAAACACAGGCATGTTTTATCCTCAGGAATGTCATTATTTCATATGCAAAAAGTAATTTTACCTACATTTTCTCTTATATGATAAGATATTATCTGCTAATCAGAGAGATACAAAAAGATTTTTATTATGATATGAAAAATGCATCGACATGAATGAAAGAAATCAGGGAGTAGATGGCTCAGAGTGGGGTGGTTCTGTTAAATATTCTCATTATTTGGAATGATCTGGTGTTTTTGTATGTGTGGAATTATGAATGCATTTTATGTCTGGACAAGAAAGTTTGATTAATAGACCATATTTTGATACCCAATGTCTCGAACCTAACCTGAGTCAGAGTGGTAAGTATATGTGTGTGTGTGTGTGTGTGAGTGTGAGTGTGTGTGTGTATGTGTGTGGGTGTGGGTGTCTGTCTGTCTGCCTGCAAATCTGGATTTAGAAGGAAGTATCTTATTTCCCAGAAGGTATATACTTAATTATATTACGTATACTACATTAATGACAGCAAATAAAGTTAATTAACATTTTGTGCCATATATTTATGCACAAAGTAAAAATTATGTTTGGGGTATGAGTTTTGTAAAAAGTCAGCTGAAAGTATAAACATTTGGAATCTTGAGAAAGATATCAATGGCAATCATTTCAGTGTAGATAAATTTTGACAACACTTGCAGTGATAGTTAATCCTATATCAAAATTCAATATTTATTGATTTTCCATAGCCACACTATTCTATAAATTTGTAGGAAAACAAGTTAAATTATGGAATCATAAAAGTAATGTGATTATTGCAAACAGTTTTACAGTTAGTCTCTGATTGTAAGCTCTAAGATCAACAGAGAAAAACACAATATAAAACATGGAGTTAGATATTTTATAATGAAGCACATTTTAATATACATTGTTAGAAAGACTAGAACTTTGGGATAGCTTTATAACCTAGCATAATAAGTGATATTGTCCATTTATTAAGCAGAAAGGCTTACTAAGATTTACAAGATTGAATGTTTCAGTGTATGTTCAGCTGGTTTTATTGCCTTGGGGCAAGTGACAAGACAATGTCAAGGAGGGGAGTATGTCAAAGAGAAATGTGTTTTTTTTAACCTAGAATGATTAAAAGGTAAAAGAAGAAAGAAGATGAGAGTCTATTTTCTCATGGGCTTCACTCTGAAGAACTTAATCTCCAGAACTATTCAGGTATGCTCCACAGTCTGGGAGGAATTGGAATGTCATTTTTCTTTAAAACATAGGTCTTTCTGGGGCATTCTAAAATCAAATGGCAACACCTTCACCAATGATAATAACTTGTCCAGGGGTGGAAGCCAATATATATTTCTATAAATTCTAATCAGATCTCAGCAGACTAAATATTTTATGGAATTCCTATAAAAATATTTTCTTGAAGACTGACTGGGTCTTCATAATGTGTATCTGTGTGTTTATATGTGTGTGTTTGAATAAACTAATAAAACACTGTGACAGATAAAAGTATTAGTATGGCCTTTTGTTTTTCTTCTCATACTGTGAAAGCCTGACACAATTCCCAATCAAATCCCATCCAAGATTCAAACATTAATGCTGTCCCAAAATTTCTTTCTGCTAACCTAAGTACATCCACCTCATTACAGGTTGCCATGGTATAGGAAAATTTTGTCTTCCAATTACGTTGTCACCAAGGAAACAACGTACAATATTTCTTTTAAAAATAGCTAGATTGTAGAACAGTTTAGCCTGAAAATTGAAGGAGTATACATTATAGGATTTTATTTAAGTATTTAGACACATAAATGGATATTCTTTATCCCCAACTCAGAGCCCTTTTAAACTACATAATTGCACAACTCATCTTTTACCATCTTCCATGAAGTCAGACCTTGCTGTAAACAAACCAGATATGGTGAACAAATTAACATATACACCATTGTTACATGCTGCTGTTGTAAAGCATGGAAGTGAAAGAGCAATTAATGCCTGTGAAGAGCTGGTTCTACGGATTATGGAAAATGATTACTTTGCACCATAAATAGAAAAATCCACAGATGTTTCAAGTTGTGTTTTGTTGTTGGCATTTGTGAGATATATTTTGGAAAGCACAATGAATGAAAGCATGCTATTTTGTAAAACTTTGCTGGCTGACACATTTACTGAAATGTTTCAAATGAGAAGACAAACAATGGGGTGGGTAAGATGTGTTATGCAGCTTTAAATACAGACAAGCAAAACAAAGCATGGGAATTTTTTTTCCTTAACAAATGCTTTCTGGTTATATAGTGCTGTACACTATAATGATGAAATAATCACTTCTTTGGAAAAGTAAGGAGAAAACACTGTCAACTGTTAAATTTCTTTTTAAAGTGAATCTTAAATGTCAAGGTCTAAGAAATTTAAATGCCTTAATAAAATATTATCAAGTATTACTTTCATTTTTTATAAAAAGTTAAAAAAACTGACAGACTGTTAGTCCATTACGATTTATAAGTTTCATGCTACATATTTCCTATTGTTTCTCTTTTTTGTGGGTGATATATATATATATATATATACACACACATATATATATACATATATATATATATATATATATATATATATATATATATATATTTAGAATGGCAACCTGGTCATAACCATTACCCACAAAATTTATGCTGTCATAGAATTAGTTTTTGGTTTTGTTGTTTTTGTTTTGTTTGTTTGTTCGGTGGTGGGGCTTGAACTCTGGGCCTAGGCACTGGTCCTACAATCTTCAGCTAACGGTCAGTGCTCTACCACTTGAGCCACATCGCCACTTCTGGTTTTCTAGTGGCTTATTGGAGATATGAGTCTCAAAGACTTTCCTGCCTGGACTGTTTTTGAACTGAGATCCTCATATCTCAGCCTCCTGAGTAGCTCGGATTACAAGCATGAGCCACCGGTGACCATCTAGCGAGTTTTGTTTTATTAAATTAAGAAAAGAGTAGGCTGATTTTATGCCAACACAAAATATAAACACCAATGGCATTTTTCCCTAAAAAAAGAAAACACTCGTAAAAAAATCATGAGATTCTGGGGAAGATGGCAGAGGAGAAGCTGAGGGCTAAACAAGCTCTCCCATAGAAAGCATTTTAGTATTCCAGTGAATAGTCTTAGGCTACATAGTCACACCAAGTGTGTCATCTCAATACAGAGAGTTTGGACAGAGAAGGAAAATCCAAGCAAGGAAACAGATCTGAACACATGCAGCTAGCCATTGGCAGAGTTGGTAGCAGAGACACTCATAGCAGCCATAACTACAGAGAGAATCTGGGACAAAGTCACCAGATTTGGTGGGCAAGGAGATTCTACCCAACACAAGCAAGAACAGACAAGGAGCAGATATCTTCATCCTGCAGATCAGGGACCAGAAACTGCCCAGGAACAAGACTCTGGCATGAGTAGAACCCTGATCTCCTCATTCCTATTCAGGGAGCAGAGGCGGGAAGGCTGCATGTCCCCTACCACTGGAGATCTCCATCTTTGATACTAACAAAGGCCCAGCTGGGCAACTAGCTCCAATTCAGGCCTTGGAAGAAAACTAAAGAGTCATTTAGCAGGTCACAGGAACCTGACCTGACCTGCCAGGCTCAGTTCCACCCAGGGGAAAGTCAACCAGCCCAGACAGAGAAAAATCTGCCCCCGGAGGAGTGAATTTCATCACTGGGTAAACAGAGCAAGAGGCTGCACCTCCCAACAAAAGCCTAGACAAACAATTGAAACTCAGTAAACATAAACCCTGAGAATGGCTCTAAGCTGGGCTCTCTGAGAATCTCAGGAGCTAGCCCAGCAAGGAAAAGATACTGATCGCTGAAAGGCCTCAACTCTACCCATAACCTAGTCTCATCACAGCATCTCCAAACTAGAGGAAACTCACATCTCCCTCTTTTGGGATACTCAAAGCAAATCTACCTCCCACTGAACTAGCCTGGGAGGAGGATCACAAAACAATGGGTTAGGCAAAGCATTTTTCTGCCTGCTCAAACAAACTGACTTAAGAAATCAATCAAGCCACAGAAAAACCGAACACCACAAGCAGACCAGAGACTCCACCAAGAGACTGGTTATGGACATGGGAGATACACAATCGTCTCATTGCCCCCATCCCCCACTCAAAAGAAATCAAAGAACACTTTTTTTAAATTTAATTTTATTCTTTGTTGTGAGAATACAGTACAGAGGAATTACAATTACATGAGCAAGATAACGAGTATATTTCTCATCAACCATTGTTGCCTCCTTGTTGTTTTCCCTTCCTATCCCTTCCCATACTTCTCCCCTTCTCCCCCATCCTCCCATACCCCCCATGAATTGTACATCTCATTGTTGTAATCAAAGAACTCTTATTTCAACCTTTTTGAAAAAATTAATTTTTAAAATTGTTTTTGAAAAAATTAATTTTTAAAATTGTTTTCTATGAATCTTATTTTCGTGTGTGTGTGTATTTTAGGTGTGTGTGTGTGTGTGTGTGTGTGTGTGTGTGCTTTTTATCTCTACTGAACTTTTGGTCCTTTTTAAGTATTCTTTTCATTTTTTTCTGTTCTTTCTTTCTTTGTGTGACTAAATTGCTGTTCTGCTCATTCCCAGATATATACCCGTCATCGATTATTAGACCTTATACCCCATTGTGTACACACTTAATACAGAAATTGATTACTCAATTCACAACCTCTTAGGCTTAAATTCTTTAATAGCAGTATTATCTCTTTATATGTATATAATTTTCAAGTAACCAATTTTAAGAATTTTTAATTTTTATTTTTCATTTCTCCTTTCAATCCATCCCGTCTCATCTTATCCTTTTCTTCTCTCAATATCATTTGTTTAAACTTACATAATTTTTAAATGTTTCATTACTTAAATTCAAATTTTGGTTTTTCCATTTTTTCTTGTTTTTTTTGTAATCTCTCTGCTATCAATCTATGCAAACCATTTCCCTCTCTAAGATTAGGACTTGGTTAAATACCACATTTTCTTTATCCATCCATCTACTGAGGTGCATCTGGGTTGATTCCATATCTTAGCTATGTTAAATAATGCTGCAATAAATATAGTTGTGCTGGTAGCTTGAGTATGGTCTTGTTTGTGATCATTTGGGTAAATGCCAAAATGTAGATTGTTGGGTCATAGGGAGGTTCTAGGTGGAATCTTTTGAAGAACCTCCATTCTACTTCAAAGTGGTTGAACCAGTTTCACTCCCACCAACAATCCAGTAAGGTTCCCTTCTGGGCACATCCCCTCAAGGATCTGTTGTTATTAGAGTTCTTGATTATAGCCATTCTAAATGGGGTGAGGTGGTATCTCAATGTTGTTTGGATTTGCTTTTCTTTTATGGCTTGGGAGGCTGAACATTTCTTCATGTGTCTATTGGACTTCCTTCTTTCCTTTTCAGAGAAGTTTCTCTTTAAGTCTTTAGCCCACTTATTTATTGGGCAGTTGTTTCTTTTAGGATTTGTTGTTGAGAGATTTAATGTTTTGAGTTCCACATATATTCTAGATATGAGACCCTGGTCTATTGTATGGCTAGCGAAATCTTCTCCCAATCAATGGGCTTTCTAATGATCTTGCTAACTATGTCCTTTGCCATGCAGAAGCTCTGCAATTTCATACAATCCCATTTGTCCACACTTTCTTTGAATTTTTGTGCTTCTGGGTCTCTATTAAGAAAATTTCAGCCTCTGCACAGGAAACCTAAGGTATGTCCTCCTACATCCTGTAATGTTTTCAGGGTGTCTGCTTTGACTCCGAGGTCTTTCATCCATTTGGAGTTGATTCGGTACAGGGTAATATATAAGGATCTAGCTTTAGTTTTCTATGAGTGATTAACAATTTTGCCAGCACTTTTACTGAAGCGGCTGTATTTCTTCCATTCTATTTTTATGTCTTTTATCAAAGATTAGGTACCTATTGGTCTGTAGGCACATTTCTAGGTTCTCAATTCTATTCCATTGGTCTTGAGGTCTGTTACTGTGCCAGTACCAATCTGTTTTGTTTGCTAAGGCTTTGTACTAGAGTTTGAAATTTGGTATTGATATTACTCCAGCAGTGTTCTTTCTGTTAAGGATCGTTTATGCTATGCATTGCCTGTTATTGTTCCATATGACTTTTTTGATTGCCTCTTCTATTGCCTTGAAGAATGAGATTGAAATATTGATAGGGAAGTATAGCCATTTTCACGATGTTAATCCTTCCAATCCAGGATCAAGGGAGTTTTTTCACTTTCTAAGTTCTGTTTTGATTTCCTTTTTCAGGTTTTTAAAGTGTTCAACATGGAGATACTTTACTTCTTTGGTTAAGTTAATTCATTGGTATTCTATGTTTTGTGGGGTTATTAAGAATGGAGTTGCTTTTCTGATTTCAGCCACACTTTTCTCATTGTTGGCATACAGAAAAGCCACTGATTTTTGAGGGTTAATTATATACCCTGATACATTACCATAGTTTTGAATCAGCATGAGTAATTTGGGAGTGGATTCCATGGGATTCTTTAAATACAAGATCATGTCATGTGCAAAGAGGGAGAGTTTTACTTCATCTTTCCCTGTTTGGGTCCCTTTTATGTTTTCATATTTTCTTATTGCTGTAGCTAGGCATGCTAATAGTTAATTGAAGAGAAGTGGAGAGAGTGGACGTTCTTGTCTTGTTCCTGAGTTATGAGGAAATGTCTTTACTTTTTGACCATTAACTATAATGCTGGCTGCAGGTTTGTCATATACAGCCTTTATTTTATTGTTAATGTTCCCTGGATTCTTATTTTATCCAGAAACTTCATCATAAAGTGGTGTTAATTAATTGATTTGTGTATATTGAACCAGCTTTGCATCCCTGAACTGAATCCTGTTTGGTCATGGTATGTAATTTTTTGGATGAATTGTTGAATTGTTTGGCCAAAATTTTGTTGAGAAGTTTGGCATCAATGTTCATCAAAGTAATAGATGTATAATTCTCTTTTGTTGATGAATTCCTGCCTGGTTTGGGGATGAAGGTTATGATGGCTTCATAGATTTAGTTTGGTCGTGAACTTTCTCTTTCAATTTCATTGAAGAGTTGGAGAAGTATTGGTATGAGCTCTGCTTTGAAAGCTTTCTAGAATTCCTCTGTAAATCCATGTGGCCCTGGGCTTTTCTTAGACAGGAGATCTCTTACTACTTTTTCTATTTCAATGCTTGATATGGGCCTGTAAAGATGGTTTAACTCATTTGCTCCTTTTCAGTTGTTGTTGAGTTGAATCTGCTCACCCACTGTGTCTGGTGCCTTTGTCCTGGAGCCTCTCTGTTGTAGGTATGGCGGGGTGGCTATGGCCGCCACCAAAGCTGCCTCAGCCATGGCTACAGCAACTGCTCAGATGTGTCTCCTTCCCTGGATTTTCCCTCTCTAGCCAAACTCTGTACTGTGATGGCACACTTGGTGTGATACTCTAGCCTAGTACTGTTCGCTGGAACACTAAATCTGCTTTCTATGCGAGAGATTGTTTAGCCTCCAGCTTCTCTTCCACCATCTTCCCCCACTTCTCATAAACATTTTCTTATTACAGGATTATTCTAGATTAGCTACATTATGATTAATAATGACCAAGATTGACAGAAATGTGTAGGAAAATTGTCTACAATTCCATGAGGTTCGGACTTGTGTTTCACAAAATGTTATAAAAGCTCTCCATTTGAAATCTAGCAGCTGCATTTCTAAATAGTCTTTGGTGCTTACACTTTCTTCAATTCAAGTACTTCTCCTTAGAGTCCCATACCATTCAATGATGCTGTATTAGATCTTTGTTACATCTTGAAGACAGCTCTTGGTGATTAAATTTGTGCTTTTCAAATTAGCTCTCGAAATTCCATCCACAAAATGCAGAGAAAAATTATCTGAAATAAAATTGTATTTTATTTTATTTTCCATTACAAACTTAGAATGTAGTAAAAAATTTCACAGAAATTACACTGCACTAGGTTGTAGGCAGATTGTAATGAAAATAATATACTCTGTTTATGTAGAGAATTTGAGCATCCAAAATTTTAGTATGCCTGTGGTGCTAAAACCAATACCTTACTTATACTGAGTGACAAATACAACTTGCTATAAGTACAGTTTTCCTTGTATGTTTTTAATATATATTTTATTGTAAAGATATTGTACAGTGTACAGAGGGGATACAGTTACATAAGTAAGGTAATCAGTACATTTCTTATTGAGCATTGTTACCACCTACTTTGTTTTCCCCCTATTTTCCTTATCTTCACACATCTCCAACACCTCCGCACACCCCCCTCTAATAGTATCTTGCAAATCTCATTGCTACAATGGGTCAAACTGTATCCATTCCTTGTATCTTAAATGAAGAAATGCTGGCTTGTTTCATGTTGACTCTACTTGTGTAGACTCACTTAAAAACACTTTCCAAGTCCAAAAGCACATAAATGAAATGCACATCATCTTTTGTCAGTTGGTATAATTGTGTTCTACACATTTATTGACAGGTTACAAATTATTCTCAAATTTTAATAAATAAAAAAAACTTTCTTTTTTCTCATTTTCATGCCAGGATATCAGCACGACCTCAGTCAGCATTTCTCACTTTAGACTTTTCATATGGGTTGGTTAAATTTTGACCTGCGCTCCAGTCTTCTGGGGAGTCACTCATCTGCTTAGGAATTGATGCTGGCTGTTGGAAAAGAGCTCAAAGAAGTGTTCCATTTAATGCCTTATAACTTTATTCTTAACAAGGTTATTGTCCTACTACTTTGGCTACTGAGAGTGTCTACAAGAGCAAGCATTCCATGGGGAGCAGGGAGACACCATATGACCTATACTTATTGAGATTTCCGAGTGACTTGCTATCACTTTACTGCATTTTTCAAGTCGAATATCTCTAAACCTACCGGTTGGAAGAGATAAGAGGAGTGGTAAAAGAACTCTTATAGACAAATACATCTTCAACACATTTGTTTCCAAGCATTCTGTCTAAGGCATATTCAACAACTAGTGAAACTTGTGTTGGCTATATCTATGTGTCTTTCTCCATTTGTGCATGTGTACATGTGAGTATGTATGTGGGTACTTGTGTGTATAGTAACATTCATGTGTACATATATAGACCTATATATACACATATGCATATATAAATAAATATACATATATAAATATATGTGCATATATATATCAGGTGTTCAATGATTTAATATGGAGTTCCCAGCACATTGTCTTTATCAAAAAGTGTACATGATAAATTGCTCTAAGAAGCTGTGCTATATGAGGGATATCCTTTGTACTCATTTCCCCCATTACCTTGTTTTACATCCCTGTGAACAACTTCAGCCTACTTTCCATAGGATAGCTTTATTTTCGTTACTTACTGATAATAAAAGAAAAAGGTTGTTTGTAAAAAGAAAAAGAACTTTTAGGTCCCAGGCTAAAGTATCTTATCAGTCCCAATGATTCGTATGAGGTAAAATTTATAATAGTACTAAAAGTGAAAAAGAATTCTTAGAGCTGTTGTTTTGCCATTTAGAATGGCAAAGCATAATTTCACGTCACTGTTATAACTCTTAAAGAATGCAAGGGTAACTAATGGTCCCTATCATGTTCCCAGAAAACCAGTGGATCCTGAAGGATAATAGTAGACCAGCAGAAATTCTAAGTAGCAGACATGGAGCATGAAAGAGAAAGAGCGGAAATGAGAGACAGTGAAAGAGAGAGAAAAATATCATAATACTTATAAATATCATAATACTGATAAACAAGAGCTGTATGAGAATATTCATACTGCTATCTTGAGACTCTACATGTACATTTGAAGGTATTTGATGTATGATAACTCATAAACATAAAATATAAAATGATTTTGATAAAAAATAAAATGACTCAGAAGAATTAATAAATGCAAAAACAGACTTTACAGAAGCAAACTATCAGAAATATTTCTTGACTTTGAAAAGGATAAATTGGCTGCAGTTAGTATAAATTTAGAAGTATGACAATTCACAAAAATATAAAAATGTGTTCACATATTTCATTATGTAACCCAAAGCCGAAAGCAAATATTGTTCAGATGATTTTTTAAATTACAGTTTCGCAGGTGCTGGGAAGGTGGCTCAGTGGTAGAATGCTTGCTGTGCATGCATGAGGTCTTGGATTTTATTCCTCAGCACGACATAAGAAGAAAAAGATTAAAGTGGTGCTGTGGCTCAAGTGGTAGTGCTAGCCTTGAGGTGAAGAGCTGAGGGACAGTACACAAGACCCAGAGTTCAAGCCCCCCAACCAACAAAACCAAAGCACAAAAAAAACAGTTTCTCAATTTTGTGGCCACAACTCTATAATACCACTACTTAAGCCTAGAATTAAAATTTTAGGTGTGGACATTTATCAATACTCCTCATTCAGACTCTACTTGATAAAATTTTTAATCAATATTTTGTTTTTAGTTTTGCTCTTTGTAAATTCACAAGAACCTATGAAAAAGTGTGTGGCCATCCCAATAATATTCTCAAAGTACCTCTAAATCATGACTCACAAAAAGTTGTATTATATTACAACAAGGAAAAATTCTATAAATAAAGAAAACAATAATTAAATATTAATTATTACTAAAATAAATAACCAAACAATTATCAGGGTTTCAGGATTTGAAGTGTACATAGTAGATTTTACTATTTTCTCATATTCCTGTACATTTAAAACTGGATGAAGCTATGAGTAGCCTTTAAAGTTAACCACTAATATTACTATTTATAGTTCATCTCATCATTTGTATGTGGCTTATTTCATTATTTGTTCATCACTAACATATAATGTAAGGGAGCCCTAAAGATTTAACAGAAACGGTGTACTGAAAATCTTAACTCTTCAATATGCTTCTTTACACAGTCTTTGCAACTTCTCATTAGTAAAGTTTCTATAAACTCTGAAATGTACATACTTACTAGTACATGCTACCAGAAATATATATTTTCTCAAAAAAATTTTATGACCTGCCAAACAGTCTTAATTTTGTCATATATAAGCAAATTCCAAAATTAAACATTTTTAAAACATTAAAATTTTAACAAACCTTAACATTTGCTGCAATGATTATTATGACAGGTGCCTTGTGTAGAATAATTGAATTCCTCCTCCTACACATCTCATGAACAAAAAATATCTGGAATTATTTTGTTTTTGGCATGTCAATCTTGACTTTGTCTTTAATGTGTGCTTATGTAAGAAATACATGGTTCTAAAATTTCACAATTCTTTTGAACTTACTTTTTGTTGAATTGTCTAGTTTAAGAAAATCAATTACTCATATATATATATATATATATATATATATATATATATATGGCTGCACATACACTCAAATTGGAACATACAGAGAAGATTATAATTACAGAGAAGATTATAATGGTACCTGCACAAGGATGACACGCAAATTAGTGAATTGTTTCATATTTTTACAACAACAGATGCTGGAAGGGATGTGGCCAGAAGAGGATACACTTTGGAAAGCAGTTTGGAGGTTCCTCAAAAGACTCCACATAGAGCGCCCCTAATACACAGCAATCCCACTTTTGGGCATTCACCCAAATGATCACAAACAAGTCCATACTAAAACTTCCACCACAACAATGTTTATTGTAGCATTATTTGCCATGGCTAAGATATGGAAACAACCCGGTACTTCTCAGTAGAAAACGTCGTTCTGTGTGTGTGTGTGTGTGTGTGTGTGTGTGTGTGAATGTACACTTACACAACCACTTTGGAAAGCAGTCTGGTGAGTCCTCAGAAAGCTAAATATTGACCTTCCTTATGGCCCACTCATACCACTTCTAGGCATCTATTCTGAGCAACAGGTACCAATATTCAAGGACACATGCACCTCCATGTTTATTGCAGCACTGTTCACAATAGCCAGGCTATGAAAATAACTCATATGTCCCACCAGAGATGAATGGATCCAAAAACTGTGGTAACTATAAACAACAGAATATTTTCCAGCCATTCGAAAGGACAAAATAATGGCATTATCAAGGAAATCAATCAAGTTACAGGAAATCATGTTGAGCAAGGTAAGCCAAAAGCAAAGAGACAAACGGCACATAGTCTCCGTGACAAGTGGATGTTAAATCCAAAATGTAAGTTGATACGACAAAATTAACAACACTTACGAAACCAAGGACTTCCACTCATCTGGTCGAATCACTACTAAATAACCACATTCTGCTGATGATATGTGCACACTGAAGGGAAACCAGGAGGACGACAGAGAACTAGAGGGAATCAGGGAAAAACATACAACAGTGGGATCCATCAGCTCCACTGGACATTGACCAAAATGAACCAAGCAACTCAATGTCACTGAAGGGAGGGAGGGAACAAGTGGGAAAGAGGGAATAGCTGACACAATGGGAAAAAAAGAAATATACATATTTCAAAACAAAAGAAGTATACATATGGAAGAAATAACTCTATTGCAAACCTAATAGAATTCATAAATGTTGTAGACCATGATAGACAATTTGCTCCATCAAAGTTAGAACGTGTTTGTGACTTTAATTAAGCATCACTGTCGCACAATATTGTGAAAATTGGGAAATTATGTAACCACTTAATCACAATAAAAACATTGGAAAAAATGATGAAGGTGGAAAACTAAGTTCCTCTAAAAACAAAAAAAGGAAATGTTCTGTGTGTATATGTGTGTACACACACACACACACACACATACATATTACATATATATCCATATATATATTAATTCTATGCCTCCGACAGAAAGAATGACATTGCTCAATTTGTTAGGAAATGGAAAGACTTGGAAAAAATTATATTAACTGATGTAAGCCAAGTCCAAAGAAACATATGTCCCATGGTATCCCTTATTTGCAATAACTAGTATATGTCTGGGATAAGCAGAAAAGTTGAAAAGCTATGTGTATATGACTAGATAAGTTGATGTTCAGCTAAATGACCCCCAAGTTAGAGACACAAGTGGTTTTTTCTTTCTTGCTGATGTTTCTCACATATTTATAATGTAAGATGTGATTTTTTTATACATTCCTCCCCAACAGTATAACCCACGTTTTCACTTTATTTGATGTCGGAGCATCTGCATCTTGTATATACACTTCTCTAATTTGGGAAGGGAAAGGGAAAAAACAACATGCTTAAATAGGAATACAGTTTGACCCATTGTATAACAATAGATGCACAAGACATTATTTTGAAAAACGAACTTTATAATTTAGGCTGTGGACATTGGGTGGGGTTTGGGGGTGTGAGGAGTGTACTTGTGGAGTTAGAAGGGAAGGAATGGTGGGGGAAAAACAAAGGAGGACGTAACAATGCTTGATATGAAATGTACTTATTACTTTGCTAATGCAACTGTAACCCCTCTGTACAGTATTTTTTGGGGGTCTGGTCATGGGGCCTGAACTCTGGGCCTGGCGCTATCCCTCAGCTCTTCAGCTCAAGGCTAGCACTCTACCACTTGAGCCACAGTGCCACTTCAGGATTTTTTTTGCTTATGTGGTGCTGAGGAATCGAACTAGGGCCACCTTCCCAGCCCTCTGTACAGTATTTTTACAACAAAAAGTTTATAAAAATGTTTTGAGATGGAAGAGTTTATTTTGCCTATTTTACCCATAAAATATCGTTAACAAAGAAATTAATGCAAAACACTTATATGAAGATATTTTGAAAAAGTGAGTGTGTGTGCATTCCTGCGTGTTGGCATGCTCAGAGCTTGAAATCAGGACTTCATGGTCTTGGTACGTCTTTCTCTCTAGATTGGTGAGCTACTCTATGAGCTACATCTCCATTCCTGGCCCTTTGCTAATTCATTAAAATTTTTGAAAAATAATTTCATGAATTTATTTTGCCCTGATTGGCTTCCAAATGTTATCCACAGATCTCAGGTTCCTGAGTAGGTATCCCTAGTAGTTAGGATTACAGGTGTGGCAAACCAGCACAAGGCTTTCAGAATAATTTTAAAAGTAGAAGAAAATTTACTTCACAGAATCCTGTTTTATCATCGCCTAGTTTTAAAGCATTTTGGAGTGATTATATGTGAATTTTTTCATTCTTGAATTCTTAAAATACAGTAAGTGATGATATTTAAAATATTTAGTACTTTTAAAAAATGATACTGGAACTATGGGACAGAAGAAATTTCCCTCTCTTCAGACCATAATTTATAAGCTCAGCTCGGTACATGATAACCCAATGTCACCAACACAGTCTGTGTTGAAGACAAAATGTAACAGAAAACAATCATCATGGGCAATAATTGTTATGCTATTATTTCTTGGACAATATGAACATTGAATTGGGAGTATCAGAGAATGGAGAGAAATTATCTACCTTTTGTGTATTGCTCAAATACTTTTGGAAAATTTGACTCATTTCCTTCTTCACTGTGTGTCTTGGGCCATGCACTTAGTGCATTTAATTACAATTTTCCCCACACTAAAATGGTAATAACATTAGTATTATAGCAAATGCTATCTTAAGAATAAAGGGTCCTTAGAATGACGAACTCTTTTCTCATTCTTGTAGAGGCATTAACAGATGAGAGGAACTGTATTATTTTTTGGTTTGCTTACTTCCATTTATTCTTCAGTTTGAAATCTGAACTACTTAAGACTGAAAGAAACCAAAATTAGACACACAGACTTTGGAAAGAGCAATCAATTTAAAATAAATGAAATACATATAGCTATGTAAAAGGTCTAACTAAATTGTTATATAGTCTCAAGCATAAACAGAAAATGATTTAAGCAATATCATGTTATTGAAAATTGAAAAATGTTAGGAGTTGCTTAATATTTTTCCTTTTTACTACCTTGAATTAATTATTTTTTATAGAGAGATTAAAGATGCGATTAACATGAAGCTTGATTAAAAATGGACATAAGTTCGAATAGTCATGTTTTCTATAAATCCCTCTTTATCACCAGTGGGTTTACAGAGTTGTGTTTAATACAACTTCTGTGCTGGCTTAATGCTTTGTGAGCAGAAGTCATTAGAGAAATGTAATTCAAAATTAATATGATACTACTTTATAACTATTATAACTGATCAAAAAAATCAAAGGAACCAGGTGTGGTGGTAAAGGTTTGTAATTCCAAGCATTTAGGAGTTGGATTTCAGTCTTATGCCAGACTGGGGTACTGAAGATAGTAAAAACTTGCCCTTTATTGCCTTTTGAAGAAAAGGTAATAATGTTGGTGAGAGTGTGAAGAAAAGGAAATTTTCTACACTCTTCGTCAAAATACAAATTAGTATTCTCCTTGTAGAAGGTAGTATGCAGTTTTCTCAAGAAATCATAGTTGAAATATCATCTGAACCACCAATCATGTGATTATTTCTCTCTGGGTAATTCGAAAATATATCTGTAGTTCATTGTTATTCACATTATTCACAACAACAGCCAAGATATAGATCGAAGTTCAGTGTTCAACTACACTAATAAAGCAACTGTGGTACATGCACAAGTATCTTTTTCTGTTTCATCCTTAAAATAACAAGAGACTTCTCCCATTAGCCAAAACTTACAATGACCTGAAAGATGTATTCGATATGTTCTGATCTTTGTAAACACACACACACACACACACACACACACACACACACATACACACACAACATCCTCAAACATTAAGACAGAAATAAAGCAAAGTGGAACTTCTGGGGCATTTAGTTCACAATGCATAAGATACTAGATATACATTATGACCAGGTATAGAGTTGTAATGTACAACATGAAGATCAAGGGTCAACATTGGCCTTACATAGGAATGAAGCTAAGTTAGTAGGAGTTGATCTTCCTAGTAGTATTTACTCTTTTAGTTGTTCTTCCTTAAATAATGGATAAGATGAATGTAATTCTTTAAGTATACCTGCTTATATGCAGAAATAATAACCAACAATATAGCAATAATGTTGCACGCTCAACATGGAACAAAATGTCAAATTAAAATACATGAGATTATCCTTGATATAAACTAATTATTGCAAATAAGGGAAACCATGGGACTTATGTTTCTTTAAGTCTAGGTTATTCACTTAATATGATTTTTTCCAAGATCTTCCATTTCCTTACAAATAATGTGGTCACATTCTTTGTGATGGAAGCACAGTTTTCCACGTGTGTTTATCTCTGTGTTTGTGTGTGTGTGTGTGTGTGTGTGTTTCATTTTTGGTGAATATTACTGTGATACACAGTAGTAGCTTTACTGTGGCATTGTTTGTGATCACCTGGTTATATGCCCAGAAGTGGGATTACTGGGTAATAGGGGAGCATTATTGTGTACATCAAGGATAATCTTAGTAGACGAGCAGAATAGCTCAATAGCTATGTACATTTGATCGTATAAGGTGATTCCAAGTGAAATGTACTCCAAGACATGTTCTTTGTTGTTGTTGCTTTCAAAGTACTATGTGATTTCTTTTGATCCTTTTCTGTTTTCCCCACCTATGGTTTATCCCATGTAGTCACTGTATTTGATTTTGATACCCTACGTATTTCAAATATGTTGATCTGAACTAGGGAACGGAAAGGAAAAAAAACAAAATGGTAAGACAAAGGACAAAGGGGGAACCTATGCAACAGTAGTACTCACAAGACAATATGTTGTAAATAGTCTTGGGGGGCGTTGGGAGTGAAGAGTGAGAAAAATAGGGGAAATGGTAACAAGTAAGAAAAGAAATAAATTATTTACCTTACTTATGTAACTATATCCCATCTGTACATTACCTTGAGAATAAAATTAAAAAAAATAAAATCTAAAAGAGCAGCAATACAAGAGATGGGAGTGGGGGAAATACTGTAGTATCGTAGAATAGAACAGCTGTGGAAAGCAGTAATTTTACATTAACATAGCAGGTAATAAATTAGCATACAGATTTTCAGCCTCATGTCAGTCATTAAAAAGGGAAAACAAAATGCACAATCAGCAAACCAATAGAGATAAAATAGAAAACTAAACAATTATAATGAAGAGATGACTTGTACCAAGAATAACAAATGACACAATTAGGAAACAAATAACAAGCTGCTGGACCTGGAACGTGGCTCACTGAAGTGGTGCTGTGTCTCAAGTGGTAGAGCGGTAGACTTGAACTGAAATGCTGAGTTCCAGCGCTCAGGCCCAGAGTTCAGGCCCCACGACCAGACCGCCCCCCCAAAAATAACAAGCTGCTAGGTTTAAAAATGATCACCCTTAATTCTATTGACTTGTTTACATCATAATTTGTTAGAAGTGTAATTCAAATCACAGTTTAATAGTATATCATTTTAATAATAGTTTACTTATTATTGATTTCTTAATATTGAATGTTTAAGATATAATTATAATTTCAGCAGCTATAGAAAAAAGAAAGTGAAAATAATTTTAATAATATATTTTATGAATTGTAAAATTGAGAAGCATTAGAATTTAAACAAATAACATATTATTGCTTCATTTCTGTGAGTTAATATAATAATCCAAAGTGTATTCTACACTTAGCACTCATCTTAACATCCAATAATAAATTATTGCACATGACTCTTGGTATTAGTTGGAAGGGTTCAGCACTGTGGTAACATTCACACCACATAGTTCACGAAGGTATAACCTCTCTCATATAGCTTAAGTTGTGGAAATTTTATTTCTACATGCATGTTAAATTCTTGTCTAGGTGACATCTATAAAATTATTTACAATTATATACACAAGGACTATTTCAGGTGATACTTAAAAGTCATGTTCATTAATTAAATTTTTATTATTTCATACCAAATAAATATTTACAGAGAGACTGAATTTTTCAGTAGATGATGGTGTATGTGTGCCAGATTATACGTATGAGGGCTTATTTTATAGTCCTGACATTGTTTCTAGAGCTGGATTTATTTTTCCATTATGAGTTAAGTGAATTATATTGGATATATGAAAGTAAACTGAATGTTTATTCCATTAATCCTTTGTCTAATACCAATATAAATTATCCATGTGTTTGAAGAAATGAAAATAACAACAGATAAAAGCAAGATAAATCAGTCTGTAGTAGACAAGTATTTACACCGTTATTTTGAAAGTTGGTCCTCTTTTACACTTCAGAATATTCTTGGGAATATGTGCTCCAGGCGGGCCACAACTGAAGAATATTGTGGTTTGATCTATTATAAGAGAAGGAAGGAAGGGGAACCTTCCTTCGAAAAGTCTGATCCCATGAATGTGATCTGCTTTATGATGCCTACTTGGAAATGAACATTTTTCACAGTCAACCTTGAAAAGCCATCTTGATAGACGACTTCTGTAAGTGGTTACAAAGCATTATTGATGGCTTTGCAAGGATGCCTGATTGTCTCATTTTGAGACAATTAACAGGAATTTAGTTAGTTGTTCTTTGTATCTTTAGGAGAAAAATCCATTGACTCTAGGCCAGGGGATCACAGGGGTCGAGACACACACACACACACACACACACACACACACATTAAGCACAGCCAGGCCAAGTTGCTATCACAGCCTACATGAAGTCAGGCAAAAAACAGAAGCTGAGAGTCATTTAGCTGATAACTAATATGTTTTTATGTGGCAGACTCAAATGAGACTCTGGAGAGAGGATCAGAAACACTGATCAGAGAGACTAAAATTGGTCACACAAAGATTGGAAAGTAGAATTCCTTGTAGAACAAATAAATCATAGAAAGCTTGTGCATGTAAGAACAAGATAGAAGACCAAATTCCAGAAATGCACATTTTCTCAAAAGTCAGCTTAATCAATTATCAGTGCAAATCTTTGAATTCTTAAATATTTGACCACATGTGGGAGAAGGTTGAAAAGAAAAAAAAATCATCACTCTATTAGGAAGTCCAATATTAAATTAGGAAGTAATCAAGCACAGATTTGTAATAAAAAGAGAAAACAATTATTACAAATGAGGGTTTCATTTCTTTTTTTTTCTTTTTTTTTTTTTAGTTCCGGTCGTGGGGCCTGAACTCTGGGCCTGGGCACTGTCCCTCAGCTCTTCAGCTCAAGGTGAGCACTCTACCACTTGAGCCACAGTGCCACTTCCAGCTTTTATTCTTTTTGCTTATGTGGTGCTGAGGAATTGAACCCAGGGCCTCAGGCATGCAAGGCAAGCACTCTACCACTGAGCCACCTTCCCAGCCAGGTTTCATTTCTTTTGATGTAAAATTTCTTAAATTAGGTGCTTGTAATTACCATACAATTGATCCAGTCCCCCAGCTGAGTTGATACTGAGTGCAGCATTCCCACATGAAGGAAAAGAGAAAATTTACAAACATCTGATGAAATGAGGTGAAGGGGAAGTGTTCTAATAGTAATATCTGAGTTTTAGACACAGGTGAAGAGGTGGATTTTCTTTTCTAAAAAGCCCCCATTTTTACCTGGTACCAGTGGCTCACAGCTCTAATCCTAGCTACTCAGGAAGCTGCGATCTGAGGACTACTGTTCAAAGCCAGCCTGGGCAAGAAAGACCCGAGACTCTTCTTTCCATTTACCATCAGAAAACCAGAAGTGTCACTGTCGCTGAAGTGGTAGAGCACTCACCTTGAGTTGAAGAGTTCAGGGACAGTGTCCAAGCCCAGACTTCAAGCTCTTCGAACAATAACAACAACAAAAATTTCCCTTTCATGGACTACCTAGATCTCTTCCTAACATCCAACAAAGGAGCCATTTTATCACCCACTACATTTAAGTCCTAATCTACTACTGCAAATAGATTGATTTGTTATCCTATATAAACGGTTCATATTTACGGAAACAAATACCAGCAGTGGTAACTTTTTTCCAGTCCTTGAACTCTGGGCCTGAGCCCTGAATATGATTATGCTGGTAGCTTTCATGTGAGCTTGATTGTTATTTATTGGATTACTGCCCATGAGGGGAATTACTGGGTCTTAAGGGAGATCTATATTTACTCTTTTCAGGAAACGCCATCCTGCATTCCACAGTGGTTGAACATGTTTAATTTCCCACCAACAGTGTAATAGAGTTCCCAATTGGCTACATCCATGCCAGCGTTTGCTATTGTTAGTTTTCTTGGTAATGACTATTCTAATGGACGATGAAGAATCTGTCTTGTTTACTTATAGATTTGTATGCATCTTCTAGCTACAATAAATGAATGAATCCATGAAACCTATATTGCTCTGAGTCTGCATTCCTTTCTCTTTTCTCTTAATATAATTTTCCCAAACCTTTCATTTTTCTTATCAGTGGTGAAAAGTCATATTTCTGATGGGTGAATATAATTCCATTGTGTGTGTGTGTGTGTGTGTGTGTGTGTGTGTGTGTGTGTGTGTAAGATGACTATAGACCCATGAATTCATTTCTAATCATTCTGTTTCATCTGTAATTTTGTAATTCCATATTATACTTGTGTTGCTTTCTCTTCTACATTGAAGAATATTGTTGTGATTTTGATCAGTATTCATTGCCAATTGTTTAGGGGAAGTATTGCAGTTTTCAAAATGTTAATTCTTCCAACCAGGAACATTGAAAGACTTTCTATTTCCTTGAATCTCCTTCAATTTCCATTTTTATATTTATAAGTTTTCACTTATAGGTCCTTCACAATTTTAGTTAAATTATTTAATTCCCAGTTTTGTTGTTGTTGTTTTGTTTAGATTTGATTTGATTTTGAGGCTAGTACATATGAGGTTGTTTTTTGGATCTCAACGTGGATATTCCCATTGTTGGTAACAGAAAAATTGCTGATTCTTGTGGTTTTTATATCCTGCTATACTGCTGAAGGTTCGCATCACTTTTACTAACCTGAGGGAGGAATCCACAGGGTCCTTTAAATACAGGGTCATTTCATTTATAAAAAGGGATAGTTTTACTTCTTCCATATTTGGATCTGCTTTATGTTTTTCTCTTGTCTATTGTTCTTGCAAGAAAGTCCACTATCATATTGAAGAGTAGTAGAGAGTGGACATCCTTTTCTCATTCCTCATGTTAATGTCTTCATGCTTCCACCCTTAGGTAGATCCTGATTATTTCAGTCACATACATACTCAGTTTAATATTGAGGAATGTTCCATGCGTTCCTAGGTTCTTAGACCTTTTAATCATAAAGGGATATTGGAGCCTGTTAAAAGCTATTTCTACATCCCTGTTGACGATCATGTGTTTCTTGTCCCTGCTTCTGCTGATGGTTTTTATTATGTTTATTGACAAGAATATTGAATCAAATCTTATCCAAGAGGAATCCTATTTGATCATACCATTTGATTTTTTGTTAGTTTGTGAAATTGGTTAGTGAGAATTTTATTAAGAAATTCTGCATTGATGCTTATCAAAGAGTTTGGTTCATAGTTCTCTTTCTTTGATGAGTCCCTATATGTGATTTGAGGAGGAGTCTAATTCTAGCTTCATAGAATGTGTTTGTTAATGTGTCTCTCATAGATACTAGATGGATGCACCTTGGTTTTTGATACTACTATCTAATCTATGTCTTCTATTTGGAAACTTAAGTCCATTGATATTGAGAGTTAAGACAGAAATATCTGATAAGTCCTGCTATGTTATACACCTGTTGTTAGGAGCTGTGACTCATCTACTCTTAACATATTTACCTTGTTCTCTGGTAGGGTGCATTTTATATAAGCAGTTACTCTTCTTCTTGATCTTCTCTATGTAGGATATATTTGATTATATTCTATTCTGATAATTTGGTGGACATAGGTTGTTTCAACTTTTCTTTGTCATGACAGATGTTTATATATCCTTTAAATGTAAAGGAGAGTTTGGCTTGGGACCGTATTCATGGTTGGTAGTTGTTTACCTTTAATGTTTGTAATATATAATGCCAGGTTTTCCTTTTTTACCATATCAGCTAAGAAATCTGTATTTATTCTGACTGTATATCCTTTATAAACAATCCATCTTTTCTCTATGGCATCTTTAAGAATCCTTTCCTTGATCTTTAATAATCCTCTAATAGATTTTGATGTCATGGTGGATTTTTCAGTTCTAGAATTCTGTTTGGTTTCTACAGGCTTCTCTTCTCTGAATGAGCCTATCTCGCTGGATGTTTGGCCTGTTCTCTGCTAGAATTCTGCAATATGCTTCCCATCCATTTAGTTTCTTGCTCTTCTCCTTCTTGATACCTATCTCCCCGAAATTTTATCTTCTAACTGAGTCTTGAAGTTCTGGCAAAATCATTTCTTATTTCTTGGATTTGTTCTAAATGATTATTTCCTCTTTCCTGTTAGATCTATTCTGTCTTTGACACTGAGATTATCTTCTATGTCATCTATTTGCTGTAGAGACTTTCTACTTTGTTTTTGATTTCCCTGTCTTCTAATTGGTCATTTTTAGGGGTTCTGTCTCTTTATTAAAGCTTTGTTTTAGGTCATGTATGGACATTCTGTACATTTTTAGTTTGGTTGTGGAGATGTAAGGTGTTTTCTTAGCTGTGTCTTCTCTCATATCTTTTAACTAGGAATCCATTGTTTCTTGGACTCCCTTGCCTTCTTACAATTTATTTATCTTTCTGTTTGAAGTCTCCATGAATTATTTTGCTAATGACTGGTTTGTCTCATCTTGTTCACAAATTTGCTTGTAGAGGTTTTCTATCTTCCATTAATCACATTTTTCAGCAGTATCTGTAATACATTTTGATAACTATCTTCTATGTCCTTGATTGTCTGTTCTAATGCCTGTTTATTTACTGTGTGAATTATACTACTTTGACATCACTTTTCTTGTATTTTTAAGATTTTTTCTGTCCATTTGGAGGTTTTCTTTTGGGGGAACTATGATATTAATAGGTGACTATGTTCTTGGTTGACTTGCAGGGTTTTGGTTTGGTTTCCTGTTGTGATTTGTTTTTCTGGAATTGCAATTTTTTGGAGTAAATTAAGTGTTGAAATAGAAACAAGTTGTGGTGAGATGTTGTGATGTTAATATTTGTGGTTCCAGTGACCATTTGGACTGTACAGTAGTATGGTGAATTGTCTATGTGTATGGATGTGGCTTTCTCTGATGTACACTTCTGTTCCTGCTTTTTTCCATGTTGCCCTTTTATTTCCACACTGCACATGTGCTTTTGAATGTGTTGCCCAATGTGTTCCTGGCTGGCACCTTTTCATAGATTTCTGTTTTCTTGTGAAGACAGTATATAATCTTGCTATGAAATGTATGTCTATAATTATGTCTATATGTATAGCTGCATATCTATAATTATAGCTAATTTGATGTGACCCTCTAGATGTGGATTACCTGCTAGGACTCTAAATCTGTTTCATTAGAGATTGCTAGGATAATTTTCTGTTGTTACTCTGTCATTGTTTTTCATCTTCTTCAGATTTATTTTTTATATTGTGGATTTTTTCACATAATTTAGGATTTGTGATTGTTGGATAAGGTTATTTTGTTTTACTGCTTATATTACTTTGAAATAGAGATTTCAGGCTTGTAAGAAGAAACAGAAAGAAAAAGAAATGTATGTCATTAAATTGAGAGAAAGAGAATACATTTAAACCTATTTACTACAAGTAAATTAATATTAAGCAAAGCTAATGAAAATAATTACGTATTTATTCTTCAGAGGATGAGTATAGTACTCTTGGAAATCTCAGAGGAAAAGACTTCAGACTCATTGCAATTGATGACTTACATTGAAATTACTGGCTAAACGTTCTTCTTCAGAAAGGGAAAAGCTCCATTACTTCCATATTAGTATTATGAAATAATAATAGCTGCCTGTTGAATTGTTTTCCCTTTGTTATTTTCAATTCCATTCTTCATCCATTATGTATCTAGGGTTTGAATGACCAATTCTTTAAAATATCTATATTGCTTATATTGTGATGTAAATCTCAGTAATATATAAATATGAATTTATCTGTGAGTCCCATATTGAGCTATATTCATATGAAATTTATGCAGTCTCAAGCAAGAAACCTGATTTATTTACTCTATTCAATGTTTTAATCAATAAATCCATTCTCTTTAGAAATGCGTTCTCAGCTTTTAAATTGCTCCAGTAAACATTATGGGTTTCTAGTACGTTTACTTAAGTAAATATAAAGTTTGGAGAATGAAGACAACTCCCCTATTATCACTTTCAAGTAAACCCTTGGGGATTATTTTATATATAAAAATAAAGGCAATTTTTATACATGAATAATATAATGGTTAAGTCAATTAGGCACAAGAACTACAATAGTAATTCTCAATTAACTTAAAGGCATCAAAATATTGTGCTCATGAATATCACTCATTTTTAAAAAATGACTAGTCAATACAAAGTTTATATTTGAAATTTACAAAATGGAAATTATACTCAGATTTGCTGTCAACATCCTGTCTCCAGGAATACATTTATTCAGCAAACAGGGAAACAAAAAATAAGGGTTTGTCACATAGAATGAAAAATGTAGAAGCAGACTGTCTTTCCTTAAGATGTTAAGTACCTGCAAATCGTGAGATTTATTCAAAGATACTATACACGCTCATAAGAGAATTTGTGATCAGAAGTGATAGGTAAGCAAAGTAACTGGAAAACTGTATGCTTAAATTGAGCTTTCAATATAGGATGACAAGTTTTCAATAAATGAGCCTATTACTCTGTATCTCTAACACACATACAGCATTCTACATTTTCCCACATACTCCCGTTCTCTTAGCTCCGTTCCTGATCAATATTCTTCTATTTCATGATTTCAATTCCTTCTAAAATAACAAGGTGGACGTTTTTTGTCTCTAGATCCAATACGTTCTAGTATCTTGGAACAGTAGTATGAATTCATGGAGTTTGACTTGAATGTCAAGTTTAAAGATATTGTACTCAGGGTACTCTTAATTGGCCTGAAGCATACAACGATACACAGTAAGAACAAGGGACTTGATCTCAGGGAAACATAAAGGTCCAGGCAAGATCCTGAAGCAAAGAAAAGCAAGGTAGCACAAACATCAATCAATCAACTATAATCACAAAGGAATGGAACTGATCTCTGATGTGTCTGGGTGGGAGCTCTATGTGTGTGTGTGTGTGTGTGTGTGTGTGTGTGTGTGTGTGTGTGTGTCAGTGGAGAGAAAGATAGTGCGGCTTCCATATTTACAGTCCATAGAGCATTACTTGTTAGGGAGGAGGTGCTCATATTAGAGCTGTGATAGTACTGTCATCACTTTACTGCAAAAAAACAGTTGCTTAATCTCTACTTAAATAGGGAAAATAAACTAACATCTTACACGATTGTTTTGAAAATTAATTCGTATATTGAAGGCCAAAGGGTGGATTTGGAGTTCAATATAATCTTTTTCCTCTCTTCTAAATATTACACTGCAATAGAAGTGATTTCAGGAGTCTCCAGTTGAATTACTAATATGCTTAATAATATGAAACATGTGATAGAGAAATAGATCAGCCAGCAAGCACAAAGAATTTGTGATAATTTGTGATGATTGAGATTCTGAGCAGGGTTGCCACAACTTTTAGGAATGTAATTCCTTCATATGAACTTCAAATTTTATGGCTGGCAAGAAAGTACTGTAGAAACAAGAATTCTTGTTCAGCCAAGTAGAAAGTGCTCTTGTTCCCATCTTCACGTTGCAAATTTCCATTCCATATAGACTCTCTGTTAGAGTGCTTTCATTTAATACACTTCAGCACCTCATCCTTTCCTGTGGGAGACAAGGAAAAAGATAATATTGTTTGTGCATTAAATTATGTAAATTAGCATGTACAGGCATGATTTGTATAATTACAGAAGTTTGTAATAAATATAAGTAGGGATCATTTCACAATAAAAATATAATTAAAATCACTTAAGACTAGAAGTCACAGAACTTTGTGCATGAAAACATAAATTAGATTAGTTGCAGAATTTCTATTTTGTGATAAACTTTTATTGAAGTATAATGCACTTTACCTAAGGATTGAAACATTTTATTGAAAAAATATATTTCCTGGAGATATTTTTGCTTCATAATTTTAGGGATACTGTTGGACTCATTGTAATAATGAGATGTAGAAGACGTTATGTCGAAAGACGAACTTTACAACTTTGGCTGGTGAAGGTGTGGAGATGGGTAAGGATGGGAAGGGGAAACAGAGGAAGAGGAAACAATGCTTGATAAAAAGTGTACTCATTACTTTGCCCATATAATTGTAACCCCTCTGCATGATATTTTCAAAATAAAAAAATTAAGAAGAAATTTATACCAAAGTAATCATTTTTAATTATTTTCCTATTTCCATGTGATTTACCTCCAATTTAGAAATCTAGATATATAATTTAGTTTAATTTTACCAAAAATATTATGGAATATAAGATTCTCATACTCTCTACATTCTTCACACTGAGATAATCAAATGTGGTGAGTTTGAAATGATTAGTCTCTGTTTGACCCATGTTAATATTATTTACAATGTGTGTGATATGTTTAAAAAGTAGTATTTATTTTAGTTGCTCTGAAGAGACAATAACTGATATAATTAAAGGCTAATAATGATTAGATTTAAAATTTAGAATTCAGGAAATATTTTTGACCACACTGGTTTCTGGAGCCTTCACAAAAACCCCATGAAATAATTTATATTGATGAAGCAAAATCCCAGAGTTTAGACATTTACGATTAGAAAAATTATGTCATTCTGAATATGTAGAGCTACATAACAAACAGAAAATTTAGCTTTTAAATATCTAAATATACTAATACATTTAATTGCAGGGTAAGTACTTGTTCTGGAAGGAGATAAAATTGCATTTATTTTGAAAAGTAAACCTAAGTATTCATTTGAATAAAAGACAATGTTTAAAATATCACTCATCCAAGACATAAGATGTACAGTTCATTGTTTTACATGCCTATTATGTTCTCTAAACTTACTAAAAATACTTGATTAGTAAACCTAAGTCATTGCTTTGTAGGGAAATTGAAATATTTTAAAACTCATGACTATAACTTTTTCTCAAACAATTACTAGGTATCTTTTTTATATTTTTTGTCATGGAATGTTACTTGATAAATTTTTATTCATTAAGTTAAATAATTGGCCAATAACTATAAATTATGCATGAACAAATTTTAGAAAAAGTATTTCTTTCACAAGGCATATCATGGTTCTCTTCAAGAACACTGGAAGGCAGTGTGTTATTTATTTTATTAATGGTTATTAATTTTCAGAAGTGGCAGTTTTGTTATTCTCTTTCCATAATATATTTAAAATATTTGATTATACTCCCTCTATATCCTTTTTGTTACTCCTTCCTCCAAAGATTTGTTTTATATATGAACATATAAACTCATTTGGAAGATTTAAGCTAATATTCAACTTAATTCAAGATGTACAGAGGATTAACAGGATGAACAAAAACGAGTATTTTCTGAATTGAACTATCATTATCATTATGGTTAGGGGTAGGATACCAGACAGAATTAGAATTAGGGTTAGAGAAATAGCAAATTTAGGTTCAACACAGGATTACATATTGCAACAATAATACTCACAGCACACTGTACTGAAAATGATCTTTTTACTATGGGGAGGGAAGAGTGATGGAGATGGGAGAGGGAAGGGAGAGTTGGACAACAATGAAGAAAGGAGTAACAATGGTCAACAAGAAATGTATTCATTACCTTACACATTTAACTGTAATCCCTCTGTCAGCCTCATTACATACTCAGGAAGCTGATTTCTGAGGACTGCAGTTCAAAGCCAGGCCAGTCAGGAAAGTTTGTGAGAATTTTATCTCCAATTAACTACCAGGAAAGCAGAAAGTGGTGCTGTGACTCAAGTGGTACAAGCGCACACCTTGAGCTAAAGAACTCAAGGATTTTGCCCAGGCCTAGAGTGCAAGCCCCACGACTGACAAAAAGAAAAAAAAAGAAATGTGTTAAGTGTTAAGTAGAGCTCAACTTTTTTAGGTTCTAGGAATTCAGGAAAATCTGGAATAAGGGAAGTACAATGTATTTCATAATATCATGGTTTGCGATCAATAGGTATAATGATTCCTTTTATGGAACCAACAGATTCAGAGATAAGAGTGAGAAAATCTGTAGGGTTTAGGAAAACTTGCAATTTATTTCGAGGATTACAGTGCAATTTTAGTTAGGATTTCATAGAATGAGCATTTTTCATAAATGTTAGAATTGGGATACCATTTGTGTTAAGGTTATGGTTACGATTCCAGCCATGGTTTGGGTTAGAGTGAAGGAGAAAAAAAGGAGGGTCAAATTGAAAGTAATTTTTAATATAAGCCTGGTAAGAATTAGAATGAATGTGAACTAGAATATTGCTATTAATATTAGAATCTACTTGCAATTAGGCTTATATTTATTCTCAATATTCCAGTTAAGATTACGTTTAGGGTTACAAAATGACTAATATTGGAAAAAAATTGAAACCTATGGCTTATTTGAATCAAGTTAGCATGAATGAAAACTAGTGTAACACTAACTAGATAGTGTTAGTATTGACATATAGTTTGGATTAAAATCAGGGTCAGTATTTTGTTCTGATTATGATTAGTGTTATGAATAGGAAAGTTTTACTATAAAATTGTTTTCACTAACAAGTAGAAGCAAGAATAGTAACTAGAGCATTATCATTATATTTATTTCTCAGTGATCATTCTTGTAATGATTAATGAGAGTTTTCCTTAGTGTTAAATAAAGGACTACATGATATGTAAATCTGAAATTGTTTTAGGATACAGTGGTTCAGGAAATGGTAGGATTAATGAGAATTGGAGGACAAGTAATATAATGGTTCATGTTAAGGAACAAGATAACTTCACAGGTAGAGTCAGGAATTAGGGCAAGTTGAAACTCATTTCCAGAGTGCAAACTGGAATATTCATTACAATGAATAAAAACTAGAGTATTTTTAATATTAATTTTGGACTATTATTAGTTTGAATATTAGGTTTCAGTTCCAGCTGGGCTTAGTGTTATCATTAGGGAAATGAAAATTTTGGGTCAAACTGAAAGTAAATCTTTGAATAACAAGTCAAGATCGAATTAGGATGAATATGAAATAGGAAACTGCTAGTAATATTAGGATCAGGGTATGATTAGTGTAAGGGTTATCCTGAATGTTGTGTTAGAAAAATGGCAAGATATTGAGTAAAACTAGAAACTGTTTTAAGAAAGATGAGTAGAATCAAAGACAGGATGTATAAATTTAATGTATTTTGTGGCTTTAGAATCCAAAGGCAATTGGTTCTATGGTTAGGGTTACTTTCCTAATTTATGAACTAATGAATTAAAGGCACAATTCTTTCATTCTTACAAAACAAGACAGTCAAGATTTGGGGAAAAACAATTTTCTACATAAAAATGTGTCTTAAAATATTTTCCAACTAGGATTAAATAATAGTGAACAGGGTGTCATTTATTCAAATTAGGTAAGTTGATGATAAAACTTTCAAAAATATCCAAACACAAAAGTGTGGAACTCAGATATGTTATTGGGAAAATAGATACTTGCTATAGCTGGGAAATTGTGTGTGTGTGTGTGTGTGTGTGTGTGTGTGTGTGTGTGTGTGTGTGTGTGTATTCCACAGGTCTTCAAATCAGGCCTGGGGCCTGTCGTCAGCTTATTCTCTAAACCACGTAGCCACAGGCTTTCTTCTGGCTTTTTAGTAGTGATTTTGACATGACATACATATCTCATGGATTTTCCTGTCTGGACTTAATCCTTGGGTTAGTGTTATGTGGGTGCTACCACAAAGTGACAGTTCATTTAACTGGTAGCAATATGGAAGTACTCGTGCAAGATATGAAGTAACCAGTTCAATAATGTGGGACTAAGAGGATAAAATTTGATTGCCTTCAAAGACATTATTTCTGATGAGTTTAATTGAAGCCCAAAGCATAATCCAAACCTAATCGCCACACTGTATGAAGTAGCACATATTCATGGTGTAGAATATGTACAATGAATTAAATCCTGAATTAAAAGACTTTGTTGGGTTTGCACCAAAGAAATAGAGGGTCATTGAAATGAAGTCCAGAATGGAGGCCTGTAGCGAGCAGGAGAGCATCTGCTTAGTGTGTGTCCAAAAAGAAGTAGGAGAGAAAGTGAAAGAGAAAAAGGAAAGGAAAGGAGGAGGAAGGAGTAAGAGAGGAGGAAGGGCATAGCAGGAGGGAGAAGAGGAGGGGACAGGGAGAAAGTAGAGGTAAGAGAGAAGGAAGAGGGAAACAGGACCCTGGAGAAGAGGAACAGGAGAGGAGGCAGGAACAAGAAGATAAATGCAATATAACAAGAATTGTTGGAAAACATTTTGCATAAGCGATCTGCATATGCATGGCAGAATTATTTTCTAATCAGAGAGAGCTAGCACAGTGACAATATGGGTGATACCTGTTGCTCAGTCATTTTATTCTCTTTCTTCAGTGAGGAGTTCAGAAGAAATGCTGAGTTCGGTGTTTTACAGATATACTTCAGAATTTCTTTTTTCATGAAGCAAACAATGGAATGAACTAAATGCAACTTCCCTTAATTAAAAAATAATAGAAGCTATATTTATTTGTATTACTATGCATGAAGAAATCCTAGAGAGTTCTGGTTAATTCAGAGGGCCCCATGCAAAAATATAGGACAAGAGGAAATTAAAACTTTTTAAGTATAATAGGTTATCATTGATGAAAAGTTTTACTGGACATTTTTCATTTTCTTCTTTTTTGTTTTTGTTTTTGCCAGTTGTTAATTGCTCCAAAGCTGTGCCCTGTAGCCCTTTCCAAGTCACCACGTGAAACTCCATTTCTGTAGTCCCTGTGGGTGTGGGTGCCTCCTCAGGTCACCCGTTGAGATGTGTGGCCAACTCCTTCATGGTGGATGTGCAGTGAATGGATGTGTGTGCATGTTCCCCAGCATTGCCAGATGAGCCCCACCCACCCTTTCCACCTAATTTCCCAGTCTCAGTTGCTCCATTTCACCCAGGAGTTGGCAGCATGGGTCTGGAGTTGAGGCCACTGCTGACCTCTCCTCCTCCAGCTGTGTTGGTACTGGTCTTCTGTGCTCCTGAGTGTGTAGCCCATCCTAGGTGCAGGTCATGCCTGCCCCTATGAGTGCGGGGTGGGGGACACCATGTTTGTACACTGCACAGTCCATGGATAAATAAAGGCTGGGCATGCAGTCTGCCCCATTGGGGCCAGGCAGCCCAGTCTTGGTTCACTTCATCAGTCTTTAAGGGGGTCTGGATACTGGAGCCATGGGAATGAAGCCCATCTTGCTTTTCTGTGTAGCCTCCTCCGTCGCCCTTCTGGCCCACATGACCCAGCTCTGGGTGCCATTCCAGGGATATTCCATTTGGAGGCAATGGGCTCACTCCCTACCCTGGTTGTTCTCCAAAGCAGGAGAAAGGGCCTGGCCTTGTCAATGTAGGCTGCACAGATGGAAGGCAGGACTTGGCGTCTGCCCTGCATTCCCCGCTGGCTTTGGCACCTGAGTCTTGCTTGCTTGATTTGGTCACTAATGGAACCTTGTTGGCTACAGCCCACCACAAATGTCCTGCACCTGCTGCAGCAGCAATGTGGTGTCCTTGACCCTCTTAGGGTCACCACATGGACCTCTGATGAGTCTACTTGGGCTGTGTGTGGGTTTCATCTCAGGACTGCCATTAGGAAGTGCCACTCCCCTTCGTGGTACTGCAAGAAATAGGTGCCACATATAATATCTACTTTCTAACATTTTCCTTCACTGAGATAAACAGAACTTGGAGATATAAATAAGTTTTATACAAACAAAATATATAACATATTTCTCTTCAGCCTTTTAAACCATTGTAATATTTTTATACAGTAGGAATTCTGTCTATAATTACTTATTTTACATTTAATGTAAGTAGTGTAATGTATTTTGTGTGTATTTAACTATTCTAGTATAATTTCATTTGCACTACTTACAATTTTTTTATAAATTCTGAGATTTAATCACGTGTTTATGGATAAGAGTTTTGTTGTACTTTTATTTCAGTTTTCCATTATGGCCTTATGAATACAAACAATAAAATCCATTCTTGCTCTTATAAAGTTCAATGATTTTGGACTAGAGACTCAAGGATATAGCATTACGTATTATACAGTAATATGTATCACTTTGTTTAATGTTGATCCATAAAATAATTAATGATTCAGGTGGCAGCCACTTCATCTAGCATGCTGGTCTGTCTGGTGAAGTAGGATCCTAATGGCAGCCTGCCCATATCGGGCCATTGCCGGCACCTCTCCTGGGAATGTGGGAGAAGACCAGGGTGCACCTGCTGTTCAGTTAGGGCAGCAACCCGGCAGCTGTTGTGTGAATGACACGGTGTCACTGACTCACATCTAACACATTCCTGCCTCATGGGCTTGAGCCCTGATGATTAGCCCCTGGGAGCACATACACACAATGGGGCATGGGGCGCCTACCTAGGAAGGTGTGCAGACAAAAAGGGGGCCACTCTGCAGATTGGCTGGTACAGTATTCATTCTCCTTAGACCAGGGGACAATTCTGCTCCGCTGTGGGGAGAAAACAAGAAAGACAGACCCAGGCTGGTGAAGCCAACAATTTGTAATCAGGTTGGCAAGGAAACTTCCCTCCATGCACTCTCCATCAGGCTCAGGAAGCCCTTCCATGCTCCTTGTCCATGGAGTAGCAGCCAGGGACACTCATGTCTGGTACTCCTGGATGCTATTTTGGGTTTGTTTGTTAATTTATACAGACAGCCTCTCCCTCAGACAGCAGAGATATTCTGGGTTTTGTAAAACGTTCTGAATCTGAGTATTCCCAATGTTTGTTTTTTGTATTGTTTCCTTTCTTTATTTATTTTAATTTTTTGTGAACATACTGTACAGAGGGGTTACAATTACATGGGCAAGATAATGCGTACATTTCTTATCAAGCATTGCAGCCTCCTCCTTTGTTAACCCTTCACATCCCTTCCCAGCCTCCCCCAAACCCCCACGCCCATTCTTCCCTCCCTCCCCACATCCTCCCCCGCACCAACGTTGTAAAGTTCGTTTTTGATATGACAACTTATACTTCTCATTGTTGTAACATGTCCATCTGTATCTTTAAACGACTTGTTTTTCCCCATCTCTTCCACATATTATACCGACATCAAATATAATGAAAGCAGGGGCTATACTGTGGAGGAGGTGCATACAAAGCAACAAAGAAATAATCTTATAAATGCGTTAGAAACAAATGCATGAAAGAAAAAAAACATTTAAATACATATCTCAGGGTTTATTTTCGGAACATCACATTATCTGACCTTTTCAGCTTGACTCATACATATACTAGATATTGCACATAAGGGAAACCATGGGACCTATGTTTCTTTGGGCTTAGCTTACTTCACTTAATATAATTTTTTCCAAGCCTTTCCATTTCCTAACAAATGGAGCAATGTCATTCTTTCTGATGGAGGCATAGAATTCCATTGGGTATATATACCACATTTTCTTAATCCATTCATCTACTGAGGGGCATCTGGGTTGGTTCCATATCTTAGCTATGGTAAATAATGCTGCAATAAATATAGTTGTGCTGGTAGCTTCAGTGTGGTCTTGTTTGTAAACATTTAGGTAAATGCCCAGAAGTGGGATTGCTGGGTCATAGGGGAGGTCTATGTGAAGTCTTTTGAGGAACCTCCATACTGCTTTCCAAAGTGGTTGAACAAGTTTACACTCCCACCAACAATGAAGTAAGGTTCTCTTTTGTAAACATCCCCTCGAGCATCTGTTAGAATTCTTGATTTTTGCCATTTGTAAATGCTTTGTGAAATTTGTGTTTTAGGTGTTGAGGTATGAGAGAAGGAGGCAGATTATGAACATTATTTCCTACCAGTCTTTCATTTAAAAATGAAAACAGATTCTCTATAAAAATGTCTATCAGGAAATAAATTTGAGAGGGGAAAAATGCTGCTTTCTCATAAGATCAAAATAGACTAGTTTTATATGCATGTTTTATGTGCTCAAAATACAATTATGTAACTCACTATCTAGGAACAATTGTTAAGAGTTAAGTTTCTGGGAGCTAAAGGCATGGTGTTTGTGAGCTTTATCCAAAGGGAGGGAAGAAAGTTAAAATTCATAAATGAATTTGTAGAACCAAGGTGGCAAAACAAAATTGAGAATCACAATAAGCTTCTTTGCTATTCTGGGTCTTTTATTGTTCCATATGAATTTTTGGATTGCTTTTTTTATTTCATTGAAGAGTGACATTGGGATATTGGTAGGGATCACATTGAATTTGGATATAGCCTTTGGCATTATTGCCATTTTCATGATGATAATCCTCCTAATCCAGGAGAATGGGAAGTTTCCCACTTCCATAGCTCTGCTTGAATTTTCTTTTTCAGGTTTTTAAAGTTCGCATCATAGAGGTCCTTCACCTCTTAAATTAAATCCTAGGTATTTTATTTTATGTGCGGCTAGTAAAAAGGGGTTACTTTTTTAAATTTCAGCTGCACTCTTATCGTTATTGGAATACAGGAAAGCCTTTATTATCTGAGGGTTAATTTCATACTCTGCTAGTGTGCCAAAATTTCTGATCAGCTCAAGGAACTTGGGAATGGAGTCCATGGGTTTCATTAAATACAAGACCATGTCATCTGCAAATAGGGAGAGTTTTATTTCATCTTTTGCTATTTGTATCCCTTTAAGATTGCATCTTATTTTATTGCCCCAGGTAGCATTCTAATACTAAGTTGAAAAGGAGTGGAGAGAGCAGACATCCTTATCTCATTCCTCAATTTATAAGAAATGGGTTTAAATTCTCACCATTAAGTATAATGCTGGCTGTAGATTTGTCAATTCTTGGCAGAAATAACAACACTAGAGCAATATAAGTTCCAAATTTCAAACACTACTAAAAAGCCATAGTAATAAGAACAGCTTGGTTCTGGCACAAGAACAGACCTGAAGACCAATGGAGTAGGACTGAAGACTCAGAAATGAACCCCCTGACCGATATCCACCTAATCTTTGACAATGGAGTTAAAAAAGAGAATGGAAGAAAGAGAGTCTTTTGAGTAAATGGTGTGGGCAAAATTGGTTAAACACCTGTTAAACTAAAGCTGGATCCAGACATATCACCATGAACAAGAATCAACTCCAAATGGATCAAAGACCTTAAAATACAAGAGAACACAATGAAAACATTACATGAAGGAATAGGATTAACTCTAGGGCTTTTTAGCACATACCGAAATTTTCTTAATAGAGAGTTAGAAACAAAGAGTAACGAAAAATCAGTTAAGAAATTTATTCCTTAATTCATCTCTTCATGAAACAAGTAATTTACTATTACAAGATGAGATGGAATTATACATTCCAAGTGCTGATGCAGTTGGTATGTAATAAACATATTACAATAGTCAATAAAAAGAAATCAAAGAAAGGTAGGACAAATGGGATTGCATGAAACATGAGAGCTTCTGCAAGGCAAAGTTCATAGCTAGCAATATCTATAGAAAGCACACGTTCTTGGAGAATATCTTCATGAGGTATAAAATGGACAAGGTCTTATATCTAAAATGTACTTAGGCTTCAAAAAATTAAATTTCCCAACAGCAAATCCTCAAAGAAACAACTGCTCGATAATTAAGTGGGCTAAAAACTTAAAGCGACGCTTCTTTGAAGAGGAAAAAAATGGCCATTAGACACATGAAGAAATGCTCAACTATTCTAGCCACAAAAGAAATGCAAATCAAGACAACATTATTGTAGTTAGAATGGCTATAATCAAGAAATGTAATAATAACATGTTGGAGGGGATGTGGCTAAAACAGAACCCTATTTCTTTGATGGTGGGAGTGTAAACTTGTTTAACCACTTTGGAAAGCAGTATGGAAGTTCTTCCAAAGACTCCATGTAAAGTTCCCCTATGTCCCAGCAATCCCACTTTTGGGCATTTAGGCTTTACCCAAATGATCACAAACTAGGTCATACCAAAGTTGCCTGTGCAACCATGTTTATTGCAGCATTATTCACCTCAGTTCATGAATGGATCAAGAAAATGTGACACACACACATGAATGGATCACACACACACACACACACACACACACACACACACACACACACACTGGAATTCTATGCCTCCATTAGAAAGAATGAAATTTTCACATTTGTTAGAAAATGGAAAGACTTGGTTAATATTATATTAAGTGAAGTAAGCCAGGCCCAAAGAAACATACGTCCCATGGTTTCCCTTGTTTGCAAGGACTAGTACATGTCTAGGACAAGCAGAGAAGATCAAAGGCTATGGACATATAACCATATAAGATGACATTAAGTGAAAGGTACCCCACACAGTGATTTTTTCTTTCTTGTTTTTGTTTTTAGTATACTTATAATGCACTATGTGATTCTTTGTAGGTTCATTCCCCCATGGTATAATCCCTATTTTCAGTGTATTTGATTCCAGTGTTCTGTATTTTTATATACATTTTTGTAGTTTGGGAGTGGAAAGGTTAAAGCAGAATGCTGAAATGGGGATGCAGGTTGACCCATTGTGATGATGAGATGTACAGGACATTGTGTCGAAAATGAAATTACAATGTCGGGTAGGGGTCAAGGATGGAGGAGTTGGAGAGTTGGGGAGGGAAAGGGTAGTAGGGGAAAAACAAAGGAGGAGGTAAAAATGCTCAATAGGAAATGTAACCATTACCCTACCCATGTAACTGTAAAACCTCTGTATAGTATTTTTACAATAAACAATATAATACTCTCTTCCTGGTATAGATTTCCAGTGCTGCCCTCGGCATTGCATTTTTTCCCTTTTCTGGCTGTGGATAGGTCCATCTGCCTAGTGGATCAGTAGTCTTCAAGGCTTCTTGGTCCTGAAGTGGGACTTGGATTATCCAGTGATGGTTGGAACTAGGACAAGGACAGGACAAAACCACTTACAGGGCATGGCTTCTTCATTCCCCCTCCCCCCATGCAACTAGGATTTCAAGCAGAATTTCTCTGAATTTGACTCCAGAAAACAATCACTGAACCAAAAGGCAAGGTCACCAAACACCTCCCCTCCTCCCCCCATTCCCTCCTTTCTTCCTCCTTGGTAAAGTACAAAATAATTTTGCAGGTTTTGGCAAACACACAAATTGCCCACCACCACCCCTTTTAAACTAGGTTTAAAGTCACTAAGTCATGTAAACGGAAAATGTCGCACTCATTATTCTGGACAACAACTTCGGGGTATTTGATGCTTTAATTTGTTGTTGTTGGTGGTGGTGGTAGGAGGGCCTAAACTCTGGGTCTAGTTGTTGTACCTGATGTGCTTTTCAGCTCAAGGCTAGTGTTCTACCACTTGAGCCACAGAGCCATTTCCACATTTTTCTGCTTATGTGGTGCTGAGGAATTGAACCCAGGACCTCATGCATTCAGCACAAGCACTCTACCACTGAGTGTCCTTCCCAGCCTTAATGCGTCAATTCTTTAAATTTTATTATTGTGAGTCCTGGGGTTGAATCTCAGGATGTTAACATTTCCCTGTGTTCTTCAGCTCAAGTGGAGCCTTCTACCACTTGAGCCACAGTGCCAATTCCTGTTTTCAGATAAGCGTCTTTCAGACATTCTTGCCAGGGTTTGCTTTGATCAATGAATTTTTTAATTATATTTCTTCTAGGTATTTATTGGAATATTGCAATTTATCTGAAATTTAAAGTTTTCTGTAAAACTTTGTCGTCAAGTATTCCAATAGTATTAAATATCGCATTTACAATCTATTCTGTAGCAATACGTTTTGAAATTATTATGTTAAGATGAAAATCTTGTTGTTTGTAGAAAAATCCCATTAAAGTCCAAATGGGAAATATGCTCATTTCAACAGCCTTTAGTCTCCTTCGTATTTACTTATTTATTTATTTGTGAAAATACCATACAGAGGAGTAACAATTACATGGGCAAGATAATGAGTACATTACTCATCAAGTGTTGTTGCCTCCTCCTTTGTTGACCTTTCCCATCTGTTCTCATCTGCCCCACCCTGCCGTGCTCTCCAGACACACATTTGCCTGCCCCCCACCCTCGCCAGCCAAGTTGTAAAGTTCGTATTTCTTTTATTTCTTATTTGTTTATTTTTTATAGTGAGAATACCAAACAGACGAGTTACAATTACATGGGCAAGATAACGAGTACATTTTTTACCAAGCATTGTTGCCGCCTCTTTGTTTCCCCTTCACATCCCTTTCCATACTACCCTCTTCTCCCCACTCGATCCTGCCCCAACCACACATCAAAGTTGTAAAGTTCGTTTTTCAACGTAACTACTTGTATATCTCATTGTTGCAATGGGTCCACCTGTATCCCTAGTTAAAGATTAGTTTTTTCCCCTCCCCTCCACAAATTATACCCACAACAAATACCGTGAAAGCAGGGTCTCTACTGTGGGGGAGGGACATACAAAGCAATATAGAAATCATCTTATAAATATGTTAGAAACAATTGCAAGAAAAAAAACATTGAATCCTTATTTGTGGTTCATAACATCAACTTGTCTGACCTTTTCTGCTTGTCTCAGACATATACTGGATATTGCAAATAAGGGATACCATGGGACCTATGTTTCTTTGGCACTGGTTTACTTCACTTAATACAAATTTTTCCAAGTCTTTACATTTCTTAACAAGTGGGTCAATGTCATTTTTTTCTAATGGAGGCATAGAATTCTATTGTGTATGTGTGTGTGTGTGTGTGTTTGTGTGTGTGTATCACATTTTATTGAACCATGCATCTACTGAGGGGCATCTGGGTTGGTCCCATATCTTAGCTATGGGAAATAATGGTTCAATAAACATAGTCGTACTGGTAGCTTTAATATGGTCTGGTTTGTGACCATTTGGGTAAGTGCCCAAAAGACGGATTGCTGGGTCATAGGGGAGCTCTATGTGGAATCTTTTGATGAACCTCCATACTACTTTCCAAAGCAGTTGAACAAGTTTACATGCCCACCAACAATGCAAAAAAATTCCCTTATGCCCACATCCCCTCTAGCATCTGTTGTTATTAGAGTTCTTGATTATTGCCATTCTAACTGGGGTGAGGTTGTATTCAATGTTGTTTTGATTTCCATTTCTGTTATGGCTAGAGAGGTTGAGCATTTCTTCATGTGTCTATTGGCCATCCTTCTTTCATCTTCAGAGAAGTTTCTCTTTAAGTCTTTAGCCCACTTATTTATTGGGCAGTTGTTTCTTTGAGGATTTGTTTTTGGAGGATTTAATTTTTTGAGTTCTAGGTATATTTTAGATATGAGACCTTTGTCTGTTGTATGGTAGTGAAGAGCTTCTCCCAATCAATGGGCTTTCAATTGATCTTGCTAGCTATGTTCTTTGCCATGTAGAAGCTCTGCAATTTCATGCAATCCCATTTGTCCAACATTTCTTTGATTTGTTGTAATTCTGAGTCTCTATTAAGAAAATTTCAGCCTGTGCAAAGAAGACCTACTGTATCTCCTATTCCATTCTTTAATGTTTTCAGAGTGTCTGTTTGACTCCGAAGTTTTTGATCCATTTGGAGTTCATGCTGGTGCAGGATGATATATAAAGATATAGCTTTAGTTTTCTACAAGTAGTTAACCAATTTTTTCAGCACCATTTACTGAAGAGGTTGTGTTTCTTCCATTCTAATTTTTTAGCTCCCTTATTGAACATTAGATGTCTATAGATCTGCAGGTTCATTTATCAGTTTTCATTTCTAGTCCATTTGTCCTATGGTCTGTTCTTGTGACAGTACCAAGCTGTTTTAATTATTATGGCTTTGTAGAAGAGTTTGAAATTTGGTCTTGATATTCCTCCAGCACTTTTGTTTCCATTAAATATGGTTTTTGCTATTCGGGGTCTTTTATTGTTCCATATGAATTATTGGATTGCTTCTTCTTTTTACTAAAAGAATGAGGCTGGAATATTGATAGGTATCATATTGAATTTGTAGATAGCTTTGGGAAGTAATGTCATTTTCACGATGCTGATCTTTCCAATCCAGGAGCATGGGAGTTTTTGCCACTTTCTAAGTTCGGTTTTGATTTACTTTTTCAGGTTTTCTAAGTTTTCATCATAGAGGTCCTTTTTTTCTTTGGTAAGTCCTAGGTATTTTATTTTTTGTGGGTCTAATACGAATGGAGTTGCTTTCCTGATTTCAGCCATACATTTCTCATTGTTGGCATACAAAAAGCCATCATTTTTTGAGGGTTAATTTAATACCCTGCTACTTTGTCAAAGTTTTGCATCAGCTTGAATTATTTGGGAATGGAGTCCGTGGGATGCTTTAAACCCAAGTTCATCTCATTTGCAAAGAGGGAGAGCTTCTTCTTTCCCTATTTGGATTGCCTTTTATATTTGAATCTTATCTTATTGCTGTAGCTAGGCATTCTAATACTAGTTTGAAGAGAAGTGGAGTGAGTGGATAGCCTTATCTCATTCCTTAGTTAAGAAGAAATACCTTTATTTTTTCACCATTAAGTAAAATGCTGGATGTAGGTTTGTCATATACATCCTTTATAGTATTGAGGAATGTTCTCTGAATTTCTAATTTTTCCAGAACCTTCATCATAAAGGGGTGTTGTATCTTGTCAAATGCTTTTTCGGCTTCTATTGGCGTTCTTCTACTTGCACTTGTTGATATGAATCATTGTATTAATTGATTTGCATATATTGACACAGCTTTACATACCTGAAATGAATCCTGTTTGATCATGATGTATGATATTTGGGATGAAATGTGAAAGTCGATTGACCAAAATTTTGTTGAGAAGTTTTGCATAAATGTTCATCAAATAAATCGACCTATATTTCTCTTTCTTTGATGAGTCCCTCCCTGGTTTGGGGATGAGGTTTATGATGGCTTCACAGAATGAGTTGGGTAGTGAACTTTCTCTTTCAATTTCATTGAAGACTTGGAGGAATATTGATGTGAGCTCTGATTTGAAGGCCTTGTAGATTTCCGCTGTAAAACTATCAGGTTCCAGGCTTTTCTTAGATGGGAGGTCTCTTAATGCTATTTCTATTTCATTGCTTAATATGGGCCAATTAAAATGGTTTAACTCATCTTGGTTTAGTTTCGGCATGTCTATATTTATTAGGAAACAGTACATTTCTGACAAATTCTCAAACTTACTAGCATAAAGGTTTGAGAAGTATTCCTTATAATGTACTGAATCTTAGTTGCTTCTGTTGTGATGTTTCCATTCTCATCTCTGAGTTTATTTATTTGAGTGTGTTCTCTTTTTTTAAATAAGATTTGTTAAGGGTCTGTCAATTTGTTAATTTTGATTCTTTCTATGCTTATTTGGATTTTAATTCATTTTATTTTGATTTAATTTTAATTATTTCTTTCCATCTACTGGATTGGGGTTTATCCTCCTGCTCTTTTTCAAGGAGGTTCAGATGTCTCATTAAATTGTTGGTTTCACATCACTCCAATTTGTTGATGTAGGAACTCAGAGCTATAAACTTGCCTCTGAGTACTGCATTTGCTGTGTCCCAGAGGAGCTGGTAATTTTGAGTGTTCATTTTTGTTGAATATCATAAATATTTGAATTTTGTTTCTGATCTCTTCCATGACCCACTGGTGATTCAACAGTGTGTTGTTCAACCTCCATGTTTTACAGGAATTTCATTGGTGACTTTTGGTGTTGAGTTTTAATTTTATTCCCTTGTGGTGTGAGAGAATACAAGGTATAACTTCAATGTTTTTGGATTTGGACAAGTTTGCTTTGTGAGCTAAATGTGGTCTATTTTGGAAAAAGTTCCCTGTGCTGCTGAGAAAAACGTGCATTCTGATGCTGCTGGGTGAAATATTCGGTAGATGTCTGTTAAATTTAGATGAACTTTGCAGTTTTTTGTATCCGTGGTTTCTCTGTTGATTTTTTGCTGAGTTGATATATCTAGTGGAGAGAGTATGTGTTAAAGTCCCCACCAATTCATATCTTTGGATCTATGGGAGATGTGAGAAAAAGTAGAGTTTCTTGGATAAATTTGGGTGCTCTTATGGGGAATAGATATTTAGCATTGTAATATCCTCCCGAAGGAGAGATCCCTTAGTTAGTATATAGCGACCTTCTTTATCTCTTCTCACTAAGTGTAATTTGAAGTCTATTTTATCTCATATTAGGATTGCAACTCCTTCCTGTTTATGAGGCTGTTTGCTTGTTAGATTTTGTTCTAGCCTTTCACTTTCAACATGTGTTTGTTTTTATGAGCAAATTTGACTCTTGAATACAGCAGACAGTCGGATCTTATTTTTAAATCCAACTAGACAGTCTATGTTGTTTAATTGTATTGTAAAGTTTGTTAATGTTGGGAGATAGTACTGAGAGATATTTGGGAATTCCTGCCATTTTATGCACCTTCTTGGGGGCTGCACCAACTGGGTTCTTCCTACCTTTTTTGGATTCTCAATTTGGGTACAATTTCTTAGCCTTTATTGTGGTCCTGTTGGTTTTGTCTGTGTAGGACATCTTTAAGTAACTTTTGTAGGGCAGGCTTGGTAGAGATATATTGTTTCACTTTTTCTTTGGTATGGAAAGTTTTTATTTGTCTTTCAGTTATGAAAGAGAGTGTAGCTGGGTACAGTATTCTTGGTTGATAGTTGTTTGTCTTTAGGGCATGGCCTACATCATTCCAGGATCTTCTTGCTTTGTTTCTGTTGAGAAATCTGAGGTGATTCTAATTGGTTTTCCTTATAGGTGATTGATCTTTTCTCCTTGACAACTTTAAGGATCTTTTCCTTGATCTGAATTGACCCTGTGGATATTATAATGTGGAGTTGTGACGTCTTGTTCTAGGCTGGTCTATTTGGGGTTCTAAAAGCTTCTTGTATCTGAATAGGCCCACCTTTTTGCATGTTTGGAAAGTGTTCTGCTAGGATCCGGTGAAACAAATTTTCCTAGACCTTCTGATACTAGGTGCTCCTCTACACTTATAATCCTCAGATTAGGCTTTCTGATGGTGTCTTCCAAATGTTGAATAGATCTATCATATTTCTTGTATTTGTCTTAGATAGTTGTATGTTCTTCTTCTATAATATATAGGCTGTCTTCAGTCCCCGAATTTCAGTCTTCTGCATGGTCTAATCTACTGTCAAGTACTTCTACTTTGTTTGTTTTTATTTCTTTTCCTTCTAGTGGGTCGGCTTTGATGGCTTCAAATTCTTTGTCAGAGCTTTGTTTTAAATCATGTATGAATTTGTTTACTTCCTTAATTTCGTGTTCAATGTTTACTCTCAAATCACTTAGTTGATTGGTTATGATTGGACTCTCGTTCCTTCTGTTGGGCTCCATTCAACATTCCCTTTCGGGTCTCCCTGACTTCTTTCAGGTGAATTTTAATGGATTCCACGAATGCCTCTATTTATTCTGAAAGTAACACCAGTTTTGTGTGCTAGAACTCTATTTTAAGGCAAGCATCAACTAAAGTCCTGTAGTTGCACAGTTGAAAGTCGACAGATACAATCTATTTCAATAGGTACAGTCTATCCAACGTAAAACAACAATGTATTAATGGGCTAAGAACAGCAAAGTAGAATTTGGCAAACCAGAAATTATTAGTTTTATGGAGAAAATTGGGGGGAAATAGGATTAGAGAGATATGGAAAGGTAAAAGGAGAGTGAAATTAACCAAGTCCTAATCTCAAAGAGGAAAATGGATTGGACAGAATGATAGGAGAAAGATAAGAGAAAATAAAAGAGGCAAGAAAAAATGGAAAAACAAAATGTAAATTTAAAAAGTGAAACACAAAAATGATGCAAGTTTAAAGAAGTAATATTGAGAGAAGAACGGGAATAGGATGAGAGGAGTGCAGGAGTAGAAAGGAGATATGAAGAACTAAAAATACTTATAATAAAAATAAAAAATAACTATAATATTATATAGGTATTTTGAGATAATAATGTTATTAAGGAATTTAAGTCTAAGAGTTTTTGAAATAAGTAACAAATTTCTGGATTAAGTGTGTAAACAATGGGGAATAAGTTCTAATAATCAATGAAGGTTATATCTGAGCATTAGCAGAAAAGCAATTATGTCACCCAGAAAAGAATGAAGAGAAGAAAAAGTGAAAGGAATGAGAAAGAAAGAAAGAAAGGAAAAGGATCAAAAGTTCAAGATAAAATAAAAATATAAAAGTGCACACACATATACACCTAAAAAATTATAAGAGGAAAAAATAGATTAATAGAAAACAATTTAAAAAATTACAAGTTAATAAAAAAGTACAAAAATGGGTTTTTTGGGGCAGGGGGTGAATGGGAAGATCCTGTATTTCCCTTGTGTCCATTACTAGTCTCTTGGTGGAGTCTCTGGACAGCTTGTGGTGTATGGTTTTCCTGTGGTTTGATTAGTTTCTTAAGTTAGTTTGTTTGGGCAGGCAGAAAAATGGTTTGCTTTACCCAGAATTTTGTGATCCTCCTCCCAGGCTAGTTCAGTTGGAGGGAGATCTGCTTTGTTTCTTACAAAAGAGGGAGTTGGATGTTTCTTCTTGTTTGGAGATGTTGTGATGAGGCTAGTTTCTGGGTAGTGTTGAGGCCTTTCAGCAAACAGTACCTTTTCCCTGATGGGCTAGCTTCTGAAACACTCTGAGAGCCCAGTATGAAGCCATTCTCGGGGTTTATGTTTACTGAATTTCAATTCATTTTCTAGGCTGCTATAAGGAGGGGAAACCTCTGGCGCTGTTTACCCAGTGAAGAAAGACATTCCTCTGGGGGTGGAGTTTTCACTGCATGGGGTGGGTGACTTTCTCCTGGGTGGAGCTGAGGTTGGCAGGTCAGGTCAGGTTCCTCTGACCTGCTAAATGACTCTTTTGTTTTCCTCCAAGGCCTGGTTTGGAGCTATATTCTTGAGCTGGGCCTTTGACAGTATCAAAGATGGAGATCTCAGGTAGTGGCACAGTATTGAGGTGGAGGAGAAGGGGTGACCTTGCCTCCTCTGCTCCCTGAGAAGTTGTTATTATGTAAGGATTCTACTCATGCCAGTGTCTTGGTTCCTGGGTCCTCTCTGGTCTGTGATTTGCAGGATGAAGATACCCGCTCCTTGTCAGTTCTTGCTGGTGTTGGGTAGAATGCTGGTGTTGGGTGGAATCCGATTTCTCGCTGTGTCTGGCACATTTGTCCAGGACTCTCTGTGTTGTAGGTATGGCAGCAAAGGCCACAGCTACCGCTGCCGCCACCACAGCCACAGCTACTGGAAAGTGCTCAGATCTGTTTCCTTGCCTTGATTTTCCTTTTCTGGCAAAACTCTCTGTACTGGGATGGCACATCTGGTGTAATTCTCCTGCCTAGGATTGTTCACTGGAACACTAAAACTGCTTTCTAGATGAGAACTTGTTTAGCCTCCAGGTTCTCCTCTGCCATCTTCCCAGAACTACTCCTCTTTTTTTCTCTCCAGTATATTTTCTTGTTTTGGAACAAATGTCATGGACTGTCCAACCATTCAAAAGGAAGCTTATTCCATTAATTTAATAGAAAAGGAATGCAGCCTGCCTGCATCTCAAGGCAACTTTGAGTATAATGTTAATCTGATAATTTACATCATTGAATTTTCAAAGTGATATTGATAATTTTTTGTTAAACTATTCATTAAAGAGGTTCCAAATAGCAAGAATAAAAAACAATGTTTTGCTTTCTAAGAATATTTCAAAAGTTAGTAATTCAATAAAACACATTCTATACTTCCAAGATTCAATGGAGAAGAATTTCTCTTTTATCATAGCCCTTACCATTGACCCTCTCCCTTCAAACTTGTAGTTTTCTTGTTCCCACTTTCATTTTGGTACTAGCACGAATAATCTCCTTGTAGTATTTGACAATGAAATTCCATTTGTTGTTAGAGAGCTCAATACATATTGCCAAAGGCAGACCCATGGGCATATCATAGAGCATAAAATATTGAATGTCATTAACGTGATCGTATGCAAATATTCCATCAATTAATATAAATACCACATAAATGTGCAGACCACTGATAGAAGAGCTAAGTTCAACCTTTTGCATCGTTCCCAATACTATTTGTAAAATTTTCTTTCTCATTAACTTTCCTGCAGGGCCTTCTTTTCCTAGCAATAACTTAGTCATGTCCTTGGATTTTAGTCAACTTTAAGTAAGCTGTTTTCTTTCCACCACCAGTTAGTCCCTCGCGTTAAATACCG